>NC_063209.1:6595327-6715327 GCF_017589495.1 Alosa alosa
CAACAAATCCACAGCTTGTTTGACACAAACAATGACAACGTGACTGCTGCTATAGAGAATGTTTCCCAGATAATTAGCATCAGTTGTTCATGACTGTCTGTAACTTAGCCAACAGTTTCACAGCCTGTTCATTGACAACACTTGCTCAGAACAAGTAGCCTATGCCTAGTCATACTTTCGTTCACACGATGACTGACATATTGTCACATTCTAAACATCTCTCTCTCCAAATAGGCTTAATAATTTTATTAGCACTAAACAAATTAAACTGTATTGCATAGCCTATTGTTATAGGTCACTTTTAAAATCACGTCATATTATATAATTATATCCTGGCCATGGATGCATTAATCATTGCATCTGTATTCAAAAATGTCGGGTAAATAGCAATTAAGCATCCTCTCATTCACCCTGAGAGGAAAGCCCCCTAAAAGGTCCAGGTTAGTGGATGCTCAGAGGTGGTGAAAAGGCCCATTATTGAATTGTCAGTGCCATGTGTCAAATCATTTCTTTTGCAAAGCTGAGCAATTATAAATTATACTTTTTCCCCATTTTGACTTAGGAGGGCATTGCTCCTACATACTTTAGCCAATAATCAAACGTCTGCTCTCTTTTGGAAAGCTGAGACACTGTTGGAAAACAATTAGAATAACTGTGTGATGTACTGTCACAAAGTTACAAAGGCTAGATTATTCTTTTATTTTTCTACCGGATAACAAGCGTCTTTGAACTGACCACATTTCAGCCCTCTAGGTCTTGACTTGATATGACTTGAGTCCTAGCATTAGGTCTTGTCATGCTGTGTGCAAAAGTAGATCAATATAGAATGACAACATGAGTACTTTAGACCATTATTTGCCAAGGTATGCTCATGCATTTGGTAAAATGCCCTATGAAAACTCCCCATAGGACTTTGGGTTATCCAAAATGCATACTGGCAATCAAATGCTTACTGCATATGAACCCCACATAAGCATAATATTGGCCTCAAATGAAAGATAATACTCTGAAGTTTCATGCTTGCATTTGGATTGTAGGCTACTTCAGGTTCTGATATGACTACACTAAATATGGAATAATTACAAAAAATACAAATCTTTACAATTTCTATTTCAATTCAATTGGTGTGTATAAGACGGGCTATATTTCTGCACAACTAATATTGGATCAACTGGTAACTGACCTGGGGCTGGTGTATGCTAGCTGGTGATGCTAGTTGCGCGTGTAAATCCTCACACCCCTAACCTTAAGAGCGCTTCTAACCGCTGACTCGACTCCCATGCCAGTGTGTGTTGACGTAGCGGGGGATTGTCGACGGGGAATGTCACTCTTGCCTGTCCTCAAAACTTGAGAGCCCTGAATGGGCATTATTTTATCGTTTTCCTTTGCACAATGCACTAAAAGAATTTATCTTTATAATGTAAAATGACTTGCAAAACTTTGAGACATATCCAATCAGTTGCATTCAATCCCCCCCCACACACAATAATGTAACTTAAAA
The DNA here is from genome assembly GCF_017589495.1 of Alosa alosa. Classification (NCBI taxonomy): domain Eukaryota; kingdom Metazoa; phylum Chordata; class Actinopteri; order Clupeiformes; family Clupeidae; genus Alosa; species Alosa alosa. Next base: position 6,596,829 of record NC_063209.1, read on the forward strand.
AAAAAAAAAAAAGTAGGCTACCTAAATGTGCTTCCTTGTGCATTGCACTGCAAACTGTAAAATTGACAACATGACATTTGTTCACAAACAATGGCGTAAGGATTGTAGACTACTGATGTTTCCATTGGCATAAATACATGTTTCCCGTTTGAAACATAAATTATGATTCGGGAAATGCACCAAGTGACTGAAAACAACTGTAAGTGCCCAAATAAAAAGGCAACACAGCGCCACCTGCTGCTGCTCTACTTTTACTTTCCCACTTTACATTTAAGCTTACTGTGTTCGTCTCCTTTTGCCTTCTCATCTTGGCACTTTAAACGCAGTGCACGACGAAAAATGTATAAATATATTGGAGAAGAAAAGGCAGATGTCGGCATCTTCATTTGATTATTTTAATTATTGTCATTTTATTTCTGCCAGCTTTTGCCTCCCATTCTCGACGTTCCTCACACCCGAACAGGGGCGCCACCAAGGGGTAGCCAGGGGTTGCCGTAACATAAACTCTGGCCACCCCTGTGGCCACCCCTGGCTATGTGGCCAACGGACTCAAAATGTGTCCAAATTCACACCCATTATTCTCTGTTGAATTGCTCGCTCACGGAGTACTTATCACACATAAATCACACAGATATCACGTGGAAGAGCAGAACCTGAGCTTCCCCATGATATTAGCGGCTAGGTGTTGTGATAGCGAGAAAATGAATGTTGGATATACATGCCATTTAATCTCCCATTGTGCACACAGCGCTTCGTCTATCTCCACACCCATTACTCTCGGTGATATATCTCACGAACACCTTGATCAAAACATAGCAATACAGCAAACATACCATATATCAAAATAAACAGCAAACCTTAGCGAACACGAGGATATGAAGCATTCCTCTGTACAGTAAGCAGTTCCCGACTAATCCGGTTTTGAAATTGCAGCAAAAATTCTACATGTTATCCAACTTTGGCCTGAAATTGTAATATATTCTATAGCAGCCCAAAATAATGAACTTGCTTTCCGAATCAAAGAATCAAAAGTTGGTCATGGCATGCACAGATCAACTTTGCTTTTGAATAGATATTTCTACCCGCATGCTTCAAGTGGCATGTATGCAGACACAAAGTATTTTTCCCTAATATAAAGGCTGACCTAAGAAATATGCAAGCATGATCACATCATACTTTCAGTAGCCTAGACTGTCTTGAAAACGATACAGCCTATGAGCTCTTTTCCAAAGCTATAAATGAATTTTTGTAAACAATAATGTCATGTTTTTTAATTGTGTTTTTCAGGTAATATCAATAAAAGTGCAGTTGTGTTGTTTTGATTGAGTAAATAACAATTACCCAATTACAGTTTCGAAAACAAAATAATGATTTAAAAAAACGATTTATGAAAATGCACTAAAATGGAGGATATAGCGTTTTGGAGCCAAACTCTTCTTATGTGTCCTAATGTCCCCCCTCCCGTTTGGGCGTACCACCCCAAGATTTGCAATGGCCTCCCCTGGCCACGCCTGTCAAATTTTCTGCTGGTGCCACTGCACCCGAAATGGGCTGAGCGCCTATAGAGACATTTTAGATACTGACAATTTTTCTAACTTCATCTGTCCCGAAAATATGGTCGTCCCAGGACCTGATCATATAGAGGAGCGAGAGAGGGTTTATCCTCCGCTGGAGGAACTGAAATCGGATGCGCATGTCCCTGACTTCAGCTCATACCGTAAAAAGTCCATCGAGGAACCCAAACGTCATTTCGCCTAGTCAAAACTCTAATTCAAGATATCTATAATTACATTTTGACTAGGAAGAATGAAAGTTATAGATATCTCCAATTTCAGACATCTCTAATCAAAACTCATTCAAGATATCTATAACTTGTTAATAGATATCTACAATCAAATTATATCCCTAACTAATTCCAGTTACAGATATCTACAACGTAATTTCGCCTAGTCAAAACTTAATTCAAGATATCTGAAAAGGAACATGTAGATATCTTGAATTGAGGTGAATTAAAGATATCTTCAACTGGAGTTATGACTAGTCAGAATCAAATTGTACAGTCCAAAACGGAGGAGGCATATGAATCAATGTCCGTGTGGGAGTCTGTTACGTCCCTCTTCTACCCATAGGTGGCGTAGTTTCTATGTCCTTTTCGTGTGCTCTGCCTTTTTTCTGTTATTATCTTCAGGTGTGACCTGTGTGAGGGGTGGAGCTTCTCCCTTTATAGCCTACCTGTGCCTGGCGGTCTGCCTTTTGCCATTTGCGTTGGCCTTTTGCCAAGATCGGGTGGCCTCCACGCTCACTAGGCCGTGTTGTAGTTTTTTACTTTGTTTATTTTCCAGTTGTCCTTAAAATTTCTAATTATGTATTAATATTTTTGTTAATAAATACCCCTAGACTCGAGCCCCTTTGACTGTTTGTCAATTTGTATTGCATCTAGCGTGGCTGGCTGTAACAGAGTCATGGGTGCCTGAGTTGTGAACACTCTCCAGTCAGTGTTTTAAAAAAAAGCTGCTGAAGTGCCGAGTCAGCTCCCTCTGGCCACACTTTGTCTGTCCTAACTGTTGGTTTCACACGTTTGATGAGTGCTGAATACTTGGGCCACAGAAACAATGAGAGGTGATCTGACTGGCCTAGGTGGGGGAGGGGAGCGGCTTTGTAGGCATCAGCTTGTACTGTAAACACATACATGTTTGTGTAGGCATGGTCTGAAATATTATCTCCTCTTGTGGGGCATGATACATTTTGATGAAATTTGGGCAGTGCAGTTTTTAAATTTGAGTGGTTGGAATTAACCGTAATAATGAAGGGTGCCTTGGGATGCAGAGTTTGTTGTTAGTCGCTTTGGTAAAAAATGCGTCAGCCAAATGTAATGTAATGTAATTTTTACTGATAGCAGAATGCAGTTCTTGAATTTCCCCTTGGGGATCAATAAAGTATCTATCTATCTATCTATCTATCTATGTAGTATATAGGCTGCTGTTACTACAGTTGATGTAAACTCTCTGGGCAGATAGAAAGGTCTACACTTAACCATGAGATACTCTAGGTTCAGAAACCCATCTTACCGAGGAATAGATATCTACTCCGGGACATAATTTTGACATATTTTATGTATGGATGTATTTTTGATGTATTTATTCAGACATAAAAACAGCGGTCAATGTAAAATTGTATTGAATCCACATGAATGTACACCTTTTTACAAAGCTTATTACATTCTTTCAGGGGAAGAAATATGAAGATGTAAGGCGAGAAATAGCCTCAGAAACATGGAGACACATTCGAGCTATCCTCACTTGAAAGAGAGAACAGGCCCACAGCGCTTCTCACGTGGATGAGAAGTAAGTCAGGCCTCTCTTGTTGATCGCGTGTGGACAAATAGAGCGAAGAGTCAAATGGCAATGATATTATTACAAACTCTTTTAATCTGACTCCATTTAATAATTTGTATCACCATTCAATTACCAAGTAACTATTTTATCAGCTATGGAAGAGCATGGCATGGCATACTACGAGAATTGAAGTATACGATTGGTAGGCAAATGAATTTATTAGGCATTAAGCCTTAAAGGTAAATGTAACCAATATCACTTTAGTTAGTAGTACAAGTAAACTCACATGGTTTACTGTAACAAAGTAAAGTAACAAAGTAGCAAATGGTAACAAAGGAAACTTAACCAACTCACAGAGGTAAACTTACTGTAACAAGTTAACAAGTTAGAGATAACAGATACACCAGATAAAACAGCACAAACCCAAATAGAGAAAGGGGTAGAGAGAAAGAGAGAGAGACAGAGAGAGGGAGAGAGAGAAAGAGAGAGAGGGGGAAGGAGAGAGAGAGGGGGAGAGTGAAGCCTAAGATCAAGATGAGAGCCCAGATGGCAAAGAAGAGACCGAGGAAAACAAGAGCCTCCACTTTTATCATTCACTTGGGCCACCCCCGACTCATCAGAGCCTTTGTTGTCTGAGGGGGATGGGTGTGGCCCAGGTGGATATCATAACTTTATGCTACAGTGTAGTTCTTAGTCTACAACTATGCACAGATACATTAAATTGTAATGAAACCATGATCAGACTGTTTCCCACATTACAAGTATTAATTCAAGACCAAACATGAATGTATTATTCTCAACATAATTACATTGACAGTGATTTCAGAGGTAACCAATACTGTATGATAATTAGCTTGGCCTGGCACCCTGGGGGGTTAGGAATTTCGTTTGTGGGGGTAGTATGTGGCAGACCTCTGCAGCTTTGTTCTGAAATCTTGGCCTTGCAACTACAAAAGGCATTCTTTAGAAATGCAAAAGCTTTGGGCAAAAGACGGGGCTTACAAAACAATATCTGTGTGTGTTTACCATTATGATAAATATATTTCTTTATCAAAAATATAAACCCTTGATGAAATGTATGTATGTGTTAGGACACAGTTCAGTTTGCAAATTTCACTATGGCCGCACTTGTTTTTAGCCTGACTATTTTTAAAATCACCTTCCTGAACGAATCACCTGTTCAATGATAAGTGTTCATAAACATGACATCAATTTCATCTAAATGCATCCTGTGAGTTGGTGAACCAATATGCAAAGAATCCATATTGCTCACCACATCCAAATTTAGAATCTCTGTGACGTCATCCCCATGCTCCAGGGTGACACACAGTGGTAGATTTTGGCATTGACCAGAATACTCGGGAACTGCCTGGAAACTTCAAGAGGCGGTATATAAAGCAGTGAGAGCTCACCGTGCTGAAACCAAACAGACAAATCCAAGGCTATGCTACGAGTAGTAGACACAGCAAGAACTCCCGACTCTCACTGAAGATGTTGAGCCACGAATTCCAGCCCTCCGTCAGTCCCTTTGTGGACTTCTACTGGCCCGTCCACAGTATCTGGCCTCCGGTCAGACCTCTGGACATTCACACAGATCTTATGCTGAGAAACATGGAAGGTATGCCAAGCAGTCTGGAGCTCCTGAAGAAACTTCAGCACCACATCTTCCAGGACATTGACCAAATCCCAGCTTCAGAGGAGCTTCATCCACTTCCTTGCAACCTTGAGAAGAAGGGAGATGGTTTTGCTCTGATGCTGGACACTAAAGATTTTTCTCCTGAAGAGCTGTCAGTCAAACAGGTGGGCAACAAGCTACAAGTGAGCGGCAAATCTGAGAAGACACGAAGATGGAAAAGGCTCCTACTCCTACAGGGTCCAGGCCTTCAGGAGGGAGTTTGATCTCCCAGAAGGGGTGACTCCTGAGGCTGTGACCTGCAGTTTAGCAGAGGGAAAGCTTCACATTGAAGCACCAGGAAAACAGACGCCTTCCATCTCTGAGAGGGTAGTGCCCATCAACTGCAAAACAGCGGATTCCACAGAACAGTTGGAGAAGATGACAAAAGAGGACAATGCCACAGGTTGGGAGAAAATCCAACAGTAAACACACTGCTGAAAAAAGGAGACTATTCCTCTTTGAAGAAAAATGATGGACTTCAGTTTTATTCAGTTTCTTGTTGTGTTTCCAGACAAATGTAATGAATCTTTCCTAATATGAACAACCAATTTGTAATATGTTTTTTAATTTGTCTAGTTTGTTTTTTCCTAGTTTGTCTTCTCTTATTTAACAGAGTGTGCTAAACTTGAAATGCTAAAATTTCCAAGAAAGTCACAAGGCTTGATAAGTATATACAGGACTCACACAGTTCAACCAATGTCCATACTCAGTACAACATGAAGTCAAAAGACAATGCTTCAAGCACAAAACTGTTCATTTACGGAACTGATTTATCATTATTAGTGTGGTTTTTAGTATTGTGATTCAATGTGGCCAAATAAAATAAATATGTTTTAATATGAACAACTAATATGCATAATGTTTTTTTTACACTTAAAACATATATACACAGATATAACTTTCACTGACAATGACATGCTCAACACATGTAAGCAGGAATGGTGCTTTTAAAATCTGTCAAATGTTTTTGTTAATTAACTAAACTGACATATGGCCACTTAATATTTTTGTGTGGAGACTCGAATTTGAAACATGGTCTGCAAGCAAAAAAGCCTACTGTTGATTACTGTTAAAGACTGCATGGTACATTCGGTACACATCTGTATTGAACATAATGTCCTGTACTACACTACACACTCAATGTTGAGACAGAGCACATTGAAACTCAGAGTTGCCCAAAAGTCACTGGTGATTTGGCCTTATATGGGCTGTACGGGCTGTAATATTGGCATAAAATGAACAGAAAAAGATCATTACATTGCAATTATTTGTAAGCCAATTGATCATCAACCAACATTTTGAGTGTGTCAACTCGACTAGATAGGCTTACACTGACAGAGTAGAACAAATGTATCTGTTAGCATTATGTTCTTAATGATCTATGAACAGGTTCATAAGACTCAGTCCATCAGTCCAACAGTCCAACAGCCCATCATGCTCTTGAGAACACACAAGAGGATCATGAATCTTACCTCCCAGTTGCTGCTTGATTTTCACTTCTCAGATAACCTATGCTGAATATTGCTATAGATGCAAGTCCACAAATGTAGACAAAAATACTGAAGAACTGAATCAGAAAACCAAATATAAAACAAAAACAAGACCTAAACACCCCCCAAATACTCACAAACACAAGCCTGACACACTCAAACACCAACCACACACACTGGAAGACCAGCCATATGACAGAAGAGAGGAGCCACCACACACACATGACCACACCCTCCACCAGCAGCCAAAGCCATCGCAGAGGAGCCAAGAGGAGGTGGAGAGGACCTGGGGAGGCAGCAACCTGAAACAGAAACCACAGGGGGAGATGAAATGGGAGACATTTAGAAAGAAACCGAGTACACACATGCATGTACATTAGGGATGTGCCATATAGTGTCGCTATTGATATATCCATAGACTTCCTCTACACACACACACACACACACACACACACAGAACATGTCATAGTCATAATGTGCATACAAAATAAATGATTGTTTGTGTGAAGAAAGATTACTAGATGTGGGGAAATGAGTGAAAAGATTCTATAAAGATGTGGATATTTTTGAAGAAAGGAGAAAAAGATCACCTTGTCTACTTGTTCAGGTTGAGAGGAGTCCATTAAAATCTGAGAATCTTGAAAACAATGTTCTGTTCCTTCTAGCTTTGCAGAGCAAGCTGTGCAGAGAGAGCATTTAAACAACTTTTAATGCATTAATTTATGTACCAGATTAATACATTTTAACAACATTTTAACAGAATACCTCAATTTCTACAAGATTTATTGAAGTTTAAAATAATTTGACCAAAATAAGGAAAGACCAAGTGTGTGTGTGTGTGTGTGTGTGTGTGTACATGTGTGTGTTTGTGTGTAACACAGTTCAGTGCAATGGTGTAGCAAATAGTGTTGCATGCTGTGTGTAGGTTGCTTCCTTGCTAGTTTGCTTGCTTGCTATTCTGCTTTTAGCCACTGCCACTGGCTAGTCTCGTTAGATTCAAAAAGACGAGCAAAGCCTCCTCTGCCAGTACACAGTCTCTCCACCACCAAGACTTCTACTGTGCCTCCTTGCGTCCACACATAGCAACTGGGTACCTCACAGTCCCAGGCTGAACTGTAGGGGATCTCGGAGCAGCAGTGGGCCCCAGAGGTGGGGTCCAGGCCCATCGGTCAACCTGGCGCCCATCAACCACTGTCCCATGGCTATGGGTAAATAGCTCCACTGCCTTGTGGATGTCCTTGGTACGGCTAAGGCTATGGGAGAAAAACCCAGACAGAAAACATTCCACCCAGACAGAAAACTCCCCGCATTCACTTTAAACCTACTCATTGCACAGGCTTGCCTCAACCCCCAACCCACCGTCCACGACCCCGTCCTCACCTCCCTTTAATGAGAACAGCATCCCCCTTCGGCAGCTTCCCACGCAACTGAGCAGTCCTATTTAGAACTTGCACTGCTCACCCCTCAATGGGTAAGGGTCTAGAAAAGGTGACCTAAACATTGCCTGTTCCTCTAAACCTGGGTGGCAGACTGCAGCCGTCAAAGGCATCGTCTCCTGCAGTCGGAAAACTAGAAGAAAATATGCACTGCTTATGAACCTGGCTACCTGGAATGTTCGTATACCCTCCTAGACTCCTAGACTGAGACAAACAGACCTCACAGTTGGGCTGCCCTCATGAGCTCAACAAATACAGCATTGATATTGTAGCATTGTTGGAGATGATGCTTCATCTTTGCAGATGAAGACTCACTCACAGAGATGGGTGCAGGTTACACCTTCTTTTGGAAGGGCATCCCCAAGGACGCATGAAGACTATGGAGCCGGCTTAACAATAAGAGGTAGACTACTAAACAACATCCCAGAGTCCCCCCAAGCCATTAACGAACGACTAAACAACATCCCAGAGTCCCCCCCAAGCCATTAACGAACGACTAAACAACATCCCAGAGTCCCCCCAAGGCATTAACAAACGACTTATGACCTGGCACAATACCCTTATGAAAGGCCGCTTTGCCACTCTCCTGACTGCCTGACCTATGCTCCTACCCTGGTTGCAGCACTCCCCAGAATCCCCCTCTCTGACAAAATCATCCTTATGGGTGATTTTAATGCCAGAGTAGGTACAAATGCCCAGCTCTGGAGAGGAATTATTGAAGACCAAGGTGTCAGCAAGCTCAGCAGCAACAGCCTCAGACTGTCTTTATGCTCAGAACACCAGCTCATCATAACAAACACAGTTTTCCAAATGAAAAACCAGTACAAAACTTCATGGATGCATCCTCGATCCAAACATTGGCACTTGCTGGACTACATCATCACCAGACAACGAGACCAAAGTGATGTCCATAAACCCGAGCCCTGCGTGGTGCTGAGTGCTGGACAGATCACTGGCTAATCAGATCTAAGTTCTAAGTATGAAAATTCTTTCTTCACAAAAGGAACAGCTACCCAGAAAACAACTCAACTGCAGGGCCCTGAATTCACAGGACCTCACAGCGCAATTCCGGAAAAGGCTGGCAGAGGGACTAGTTTACCTGGAGAACAATAACTTCCAGGATGGCATCTTTGATGCAGATGTAGAGTGGAAAAAGCTGAACTCTCTAGCAGGCTGATGCTGAGACAATTGGCTTCTCACAATGGAGTCAACAGGATTAGTTTAACGACAACTCTGATGACATAAAAGAAGAGCTACTGGAGACCAAAGGGAAAGCTCACTCTGCTCTTCTTTCCAACCCTCAGTCCACAACCAATCTTTACCACTGGAAAACTATACAAGCTGAGACTCAAAGACAACTTAGGCACATGAAGGATGCCTGGCGGGTCAGGAAAGCAGCAGAAATTCAATGCTATGCAGACACCAACAACAATCATGCCTTTTATAACACACTGAAATCAGTGTATGGTCCACAACTACGTAACCTCACCCCACTACGGTCAGAAAATGGTCTGATACTTTTCAAAAACAAACAGTAAATCCTTCAGCGCTGGGCAGAGCACTTCAGTTCTCTTCTCAATAAAGCAAACACAACCACTCCACCTGTTATGGAAGCACTGCCACACTTCCCACCAGCCACCATCCTTGATGCACTTCCAAGCTTTTCAGAGGTCCTCTCAGCAGTGACAAGCCTAAAGATCAACAAAAGCTCAGACACGGATGGACTTCGTGCTGAGCTCTTAAAACACAGAGGATACTTATTGGCAAGACAATTCTACAAGTTAATATGAAACAGTTGGCAAAGCGAAACCATCACTCAGGACTGGAAAGACTGTAACATTGTCACCATCTACAAGAAGAAAGGGGACAAATCTGTGTGTGGCAACAGCCATGGCATATCCCTTGTCTCTGGAGCTGGAAATGCCCTGTCCAAGATAATGCGGTCCCGTCTCATAACCCACATCGCTGAAGACATTCCTTCTACATGATGCAGAATCCTGGACAGCATCCCTGGACATTCACCCCACCCCCAATCAGAGACATTGTCATCTTCGCTCACAGTGGACTGCCTAACGTGTGTGTGTGTGTGTGTGTCTGTGAGAGAGACAAATAGAGAGAGAGAGAGAGACTCACAGGTCACAGGATGAGTGGAGTCTGTCAAAACTTGAAAATCTTGAAGAGCCTGTTCTGTTCTTTGTAGCCGAAACATAGCTTTTCAGAGGGAGAATGTAAACATGTTATAAAGCATTACATAATTTACTGTAACAGTATGATAAACATTTGAAAAACAACAACAAAATAACACCATGAGAGAAAGATAGAGAGAGAGAGACTCACCGTATGCAGAAATGAACATCAGGAGTAAAATGACTAGAAGAATTCCGGGTTCTTGTCTCCCCAGCCATACTGCTGAAGGTTGGCATATGTTCTTTGTAGGCTAAATACAAAATTAACATCAGTGAATTCACTCACATATGTAATCACTGGACAAACACCATTTTGCTTAAAAACATTCAACATGGTTAATTTTACAATTTTGTAATGGTCTACATAGTTATGTATTAAAGCATACAGGTCTATAGGCCTAAAAGAAAAATGGAAAAGAAAAATCCAAATAAGATATCTTCTTTGTTTAGCATTTCTAACAATTAGACAATTGAGCTCAGTTTATCATCAATAAAACATGTTGAGCATTTTCTTGTATTTCTTAAATTCAATTCCTTAGAAACAGCTTCACTCATGCCTCAGCCTAAATCCAATTTACGTCCAACTTAAGATCTTAAGATTTCAGATATTTTTTCTCTCACTGCACTGATCTGTCTTTGTCTGAAATAAGTTCAGACCCACTTGATTGGCGTATAAATGCCAATGCCACCTGACATTTGTGATTGTGATCAATTTAATTCACAGCGAAATAACTCCAGCTTTTCTTGTGCTTCTCCGGTTATTCTCAAACTGGAGAAGACAATTTCTTGAATTGACCTATTTCTCCAGTAGGGGAGACTGGGTATGGTTGTAACACTTTTCTTCAGCACCTGTCTCTTAATTTTTGAGCTACAATCCTGTAACCTTTTTTCAAAATAGACTACCCACATTTGTGTAGCCTACTTCAGATATAACCAACTCAAATGTACACATTTCTGCAAGAAACTAATAGACCTGATTTGATCTAGAATACAAGGTGGTCCTTTGTTACAACATACCCCACTATCGGGGTGGTTTGTAACACAGCCTACTGCAAAACTTTCCTGAATACACTTCCCATGACACAAGTCACACGACAGTAGCTGTGAAGAGAGAAGTGTGAGAAAAAAAAATAGACCAGGTTTCAAGGCAAGTCTTCGTTCACCGAAACACGTAGCCTACCTTAGCATTTCCACTTTGTCGATATGCTTCTAAAATATTCGTCAGTCTGAAGTCTTTCACAATGTCTGTCCTGTCTGGACAATGTCTTCTACAATCCGGACAGGCATATATTTCACTATTCCTCAGCGCATTTATACAGCGAAGACAGAAACTGTGTCCGCAAGGATAATGGTGAGGATCGTTTAAAAGATCCAAGCATATATTACAATTCAATTCCGACTCAATATTGGCCATAACTGACCACAAAGCCAAAGAAAAGTGGAATGAAAACAAATAAGTCCAATTAAAAGCGAAACTAAAACAAGCTGTCGTATAGGCTAGGCAAATCGAGAGCGCGACCAATAGCAGGTGCACGTTACAAGTAGCCGAATGCTAGCCTGGCCTTCAGCCAACAGTCCTAGGCAAGGCAACGACTTCCTTACTCTGGGGCAAAAATAAATTGGGTTCTGTAAAGTGATATGTGTACGACTGTTTCATATTGCTGAATAGCCTACATATCAGCGCTAGTGTACGCACATAATACCCAATTATTTTGTTAACACACGTTGAAGTCACGCAACAGTTTGTGAACACTGGGTGAATATCTAAACCGTTAAAACGGATTTAACATTAGCCTAAAATAGCCAGGTGATTTATTGATATACAGTAGCATAGGCCTACTGTGCAAACGGTTTTGTGTCGAGGAACGTGTAAAACAATTAGGCCTAGCCTACTGTTAAAAGTAATTAAGCGTAGGCCTATGCTTTTAAAATTATATGAATAGTTTTTGGTTATTATCAGTCAGCAACCTACAAAGTCAATTTTAAAGGAATGTTTGGAAATCTAAATAGACACTGGTAGCCTATAAAATAATTTTGTTTACACAAATTCTTAAAACTGTTGCACAGTACAGTATTTACAATGTGACCATCATGACACTATCTTGATGAAGCCAGGAAGACACAACACTTGCCTTGCCCTACCAGCTGGTCTTCTGTCTTGGTGCAGGATGTGTATGCAGGTCAGGATGACACTGAAGACCTAGCTAGGGCACCCTGGAAGTAAGCTGCAAGGTGCCCTGACATGTTAAATGGGTATCCATAGGCTATACATTAAAAGTGACAAGGTTTAAAGGAACCGTATGTAAGAAATGTATTTCAATTAATCATAAAATGGCCCTGATATGTCACTAGACATTAAGAAATCATGTTCATTTCAAATACTTATCACTGACAACAGTAGTCCGGTCAGGATATTGTCATTTAAAAAGTGATGTTGCAGCTCTCAACTGATGTTGATGTTGTCATGTTGTGTTTTGGCCTGATGCGCCACCCTCCATCTATCTACTAATCACGAAGTCAGTAGTGTTTCGGCATCCGGGGTCTGCCAGTCAGGGGTGAGGGGTAGGGGATACACTGCTCTACAGTAGTTTGAAAGTGATTGCAGTACCAGTTTTGGCCACAATCTTACATACGGTTCCTTTAAATATCTATTCTTTTTTGTAATGGGACTTGAAGTTGGAAGGAACATGGGGGGTGAATCTAATGCATTTTTTTTACTTTTTAGGCATTTTTATGGTCAGACTACCAGTCACCTCCTCATCATGTGTTTCTTCTGCAAACGGTAATTGGAGGTCTAATTATAAACCTGACACCTGCAACTGATATTGATAGTTCTGTTCTGAAGGGCTTCATACAATTGCATATTGCCTGTAATTGTGATTGGGTTTAGCAGATAGTGTCTTTCTCTAACCAAATTACACTACCTCTCTGTTTTGGTACACTAATTGGGATTAAGCATCCTATGGTAGATCTCTATCATAAACCTCAGTAAGTCATTTGACATCTTTCATCAAATTCTAGATGGGATTCAATGGTAAAGTTTGACTCTATGAAAATTAGTAATAGGTAGAGGTTTTTCAATAACCAAGGAACAGTAACCAAGCAGTGCATTCCTTCCTTGGAGGAAAAAAAGTGCCGGTACAAAGGTACTCACTGGTACTTTGGCCCTTGATAAACACTTCCTCATACAGCCCAACAAATCAATCAGGGAAGAAAGATACTCCGAACATATGACCGAACAATAACCAATCTAGAGTCCAAAGAGTAAACATCACTGCAAACTCACTGAACAAGTGAGTAAGTCTCTCTCACCAAACTCTTGTAACCGAGCCAGTCAGAGAGATGAGCAAGACTCTACCATTCCGAGTGATTGGAAAGCGCAGGGAGACTATCACAGCCCTGCCACTGTACTACAGTGGTCAGATGCAGAAGAAATGCAAAGGAGAGAAGGTGAGTTTAAACTGCAGGATCACAGTAATCTGTCTGTCAGTTTGACATGGCTTGGTAATGTGTGCTACTGTGCTTGAGAAACACCAGATCAGCTGAAGAGGTTGGGGACTTTATTTGGTCTTCACAGGTGTTCCAAATGTACCATGGAGAGTTGCGTGGCTCCACCATGTTCTTTTACACGGATGAGAAACAGGAAACGGTGAATTCTTCATGCACAAACCACATTCAAACACACACAAGACAAACCACACTCAAACACACAGAGAACACACAAACACACAGAGAACACACAGAGAACACACAAACATAATGGCACTTCCATTACTGTTCTCTCTCTGCATGGTCACCTGATTCTCTAATCACTGATTTACTACTTGGTCTGACTTACACACATTGTTGTAAATATATTATTGCATTGTACACACTTCTCAATTTTCAACCTCGATTGTCACACATTTTCACACTCTAACTGAGCTACTACTGTTTTCCAGTACTGTGAGAGGCTGGAGCTACACAACCTGAAATCCATGGAGTCAATTTCCTCCTACTCAGAGAGCACTGCCCCTATTTACACACTCAGGTTCTCCAAGCAGGAAGTACAACTTCAGGTCAGTCATAGAAGCTGTAAATGACAGTGGCTATCTTCTTCAGAACAGAAATAATCTGATTCCTAATGATGAATGGTAGCCTGGGAAAAATCCAGACGTACTTCCGGCAAATTCGAGATTCGCTCTACGACTGAGAAGGGTCTGGTTTCAACCGGGCTAGATGAATGGTGCAAAATGTGCACTTCTTTTTTATTGTTTACACAGTACAACTTTATTTGTAGTGTGCTTGAGTCTGACTGTCTGTTATTGTTCGTTTACAGAAATGGTTGTGTTTGTGTTTGAGTGACTGTATGTATCTGTGTGTACTCAGATGGATAATCCGGACACAGGAGAGTTGTGGAGAGGCTTTATCTTGACCGTGGCTAAAGTGAGTTTGCACTCATTCAGCAGTCACACATCTAAATAAGCAACACATCCACAGTGTCCCACCGCTGTCTTGATATCTATGTGTGCCGTGTTATAGCTGGAGGTCCCACGGCAAATGCAGCTCCTGCCTGGCCAGGTCATGAGGCTGGAGGAGATGCGGACCGCAGAGGAACAGCGGCGGGCCTTAGAGTCCTCCTGCCCGACCCCTACAGATGCGTCAGCGTCCCACTCAAACAGCTCAGAAAGCGCATATGATGCCACTCTGTCCATAATTCCCTCGTGAGTTTGATAACTTTTGTTGAGCTGGGTTTCAATGGTTCATCAAAGCCACACGATGATACTTGTTGTGAATACATTTGCAAGTCTTCTCAGAGTAAGTACTAGTATGGGGTTTGTGCAAATGTGTGTGTGTGTGTGTGAGTGTGAGAGAGAGAGAGAGAGAGAGAGAGAGAGAGAGATTACATGCTTTGCCCATTCCATAATGATTTATGTATGTCAGAGATGTGAATATATGGCATTAGTTGTGAGGTTGTGTTTCCACATGTGTATAGGAGGAAGGAGTGTGCTATGAGGTGCCTAATCACTGATCACATGTCTCTAGTTGTTTTCTGTCAGTGCTACGTGAAGAGGCAGAGAAGCTACTGGAACAGAACCCAGAGCATGGCAGCATCATCCTAAGGCCAGCAACTGACAACAAACAACATTTCTCCATCACAACAAGACAAATCTTTCCCAGGTACACACAGTCACAATCACACAGACACAGACAGACACTCCACTTTGCCTAATAATATTTATTTGTTATTTTTTGTTAACCCTGCCTTTATGGTTGTTCGCAGTGGTCCAGTTATTAGAAACTACAAGATCACGTCCAGTGAATCTGGCTATACTATTCAACTGGATAATCCTGTAAGTCTGCAAGACCCACCCTGGTACCATGGAGTGAAACCCCCACCATTGTTGTCTTTGCCTGTACACTTATAAATTACTAATTTATTACCATCTTGTCATGTTTGATATTTTTGTCAGGTAACTGTCCAAACCCTGAATGAAGTGGTGGATCACTTCTTGGAGAAAACAGCCTATCAACTAAAGCCTTTTACAATGCCCCAGGCCTACGACACTCGCATAAGTGAGCTTATACATACACTTGTACACTAGGGATGTGCCATATAGGTGAGCTCTATACACTTGT
Organism: Alosa alosa; assembly: GCF_017589495.1. Classification (NCBI taxonomy): domain Eukaryota; kingdom Metazoa; phylum Chordata; class Actinopteri; order Clupeiformes; family Clupeidae; genus Alosa; species Alosa alosa. Next base: position 6,612,570 of record NC_063209.1, read on the forward strand.
ACATTAGGGATGTGCTATATGTGAGCTCTATACACTTGTACATTAGGGATGTGCTATATAGGTGAGCTCTATACACTTGTACATTAGGGATGTGCTATATAGGTGAGCTCTATACACTTGTAAATTAGGGATGTGCCATATAGGTGAGCTCTATACACTTGTACATTAGGGATGTGCCATATAGGTGAGCTCTATACACTTGTACATTAGGGATGTGCTATATAGGTGAGCTCTATACACTTGTACATTAGGGATGTGCTATATAGGTGAGCTCTATACACTTGTAAATTAGGGATGTGCCATATAGGTGAGCTCTATACACTTGTACATTAGGGATGTGCCATATAGGTGAGCTCTATACACTTGTACATTAGGGATGTGCTATATAGGTGAGCTCTATACACTTGTACATTAGGGATGTGCTATATAGGTGAGCTCTATACACTTGTAAATTAGGGATGTGCCATATAGGTGAGCTCTATACACTTGTACATTAGGGATGTGCTATATAGGTGAGCTCATACATACACTTGTACATTAAGGATGTGCCATATACTGTAGGTGAGCTCTATACACTTGTACATTAGAGATGTGCTATATAGGTGAGCTCTATACACTTGTACATTAGGGATGTGCTATATAGGTGAGCTCTATACACTTGTACATTAGGGATGTGCCATATAGGTGAGCTCTATACACTTGTACATTAGGGATGTGCTATATAGGTGAGCTCTATACACTTGTACATTAGGGATGTGCTATATAGGTGAGCTCTATACACTTGTAAATTAGGGATGTGCCATATAGGTGAGCTCTATACACTTGTACATTAGGGATGTGCTATATAGGTGAGCTCATACATACACTTGTACATTAAGGATGTGCCATATACTGTAGGTGAGCTCTATACACTTGTACATTAGAGATGTGCTATATAGGTGAGCTCTATACACTTGTACATTAGGGATGTGCCATATACTGTAGGTGAGCTCATACATACACTTGTCATGTTGTATCGCATATTGTATCGCTATTGATATACCTGTAGAACTCCTCCCTATGAAGAATTTGCCATAGTGTGATATTAATGATATAATTAATGACATGTTTTACACACACACACACACACACACACACACACACAGAACAGGACCACATTACAGTCATAATGTGCATACGAGTGATTGTTTGTGTGACAGTACATAACTGTGGATGTATCTGTAACCTGTGTCAGAGCTGCCTCCACCTCCACTAGCTCCAAAGCCTAAGGTCATTCCCAAAGCCAGGGTGCCGCCCACCATCCACACACAGCCACCGCCTGACACCATGCCCCCCACACGTCCACTGCCCACACTACCAGCAAATAAGAACAACTCCGGTAAGCCCTTATGAAACCCAATCAGATTTCATCATTGAGAGGAACACTTTGCTGCCATGTTGTGAACCTAGCATGCACTCAGATGGCTGTAGTTCTGCCTGTGGTCATGGGAGGCTTTGTTGCCTGTTGTTTGCTTATTCAGTTGGTCATTAAAGGTGCAGTCAGCGATTGTGCATGACGTCGCATATGTTCATGTTTATATTTAAATTTATTAGGAGATGCTTTTGTCAAAAACAACATACATTATATTTTAACCAAGTTTGTCTCCAGTTTTCGGAGCCTGGGCTGCCTACAGAACTCTGAGTTTTCTTACAGTGTACGCATGGGATGGGCAACAAGTGGATCGTGAGGAGATGTTGAATGTGATAAAAAAAATGTTATGGGCTTGAAATTGTGTATGATCACTGCACCTTTAAATATACTAGTGAGATCTCTAAAGCGCTGGTCACATGTTTTACAGACTCATTATGCAGCTGGAGCTATGTTGCTGAAAGACCCTTGTCTAACTGATTTTATTGTCCTGAACAGACCTAAAAAAGAGGAATTACAAACCAGCCTCCGCATACTATTAACACACACACACACGCACACGCACACACACACACACACACTTAACCTGATGCCATTTACCACAATTATGGAATGTTGAGGATGAGGAAAGTTGATTGAGGCTAAAATGTCAGTATTGCTGTGCCATATGACCTATATCATAGTGAAATGTTCATGCCCTGATAACAATACAGATCACAACTTTGCCCAATTTCTGTAAATTCAATGACCAACTGCATGGAGAAGCCCATGTCCTATACCATGTTTTACTATACACTTGACCAGCATAGCTTAAAATGCAGCGTGAATGTAAGCCTATTTCAGCAACCTTTTTAGCAATTCTTTTTTTCAAATGAATTTGATTAATTCATGTAGATTTTTACTGTCTTAGTGGCGAAGATTATTTCTGCACCCTGTGCATTTGCAAAATCACAATTATGTTACCATATCATCAATATCATAATACCTGTGATGATATAGTGGAAAATGCTCTTTTTATTATGGGGTGTAATTTCTCACAATATACTGTACATGGCACAGCCCTGACTGGTAATTGTAAATAGCTGTAAACTTTTGTTAGATTGCATTGCTTAGCTTTTTATATTTAGAAGAATGTTCACATAGAATGGAAATGTTATAGAATTATAGTCAATAAAACTTAAGTAAAACGTCTCTGTTTCTGTATTTTTTGAGACATTGATATCCATGGGGTCTTGGGCAAACTCCATGATATTTCCATGGCAACGCCACCATGCTGGTGGAGTGTTAGTTTAGGCCTAATAGGCTGTATTGTAATATGCTATTATGTATGAAATATGTTTATCTCAATTTATCAATAAGTGTCCACAAAATTCACCAAATCATTAAAGGGTTATTTTTAATTATTTTCTTCTGAGGTGAGAATTTCTAGCAGCGCCCTTGGGTAGAACCCAGGGATGGACAGTATTTATGATGGCTACATGTATTTAAAATATGTATTTCAAATAGAAAATAGTGTTTTGTCATTTGTATTGGGTTGAGGAAAATGGCTGGGTGTGTACTTTTGTAGTTTAAAAATATAGCCAAATATTTTTGGTGAATGTAGTCTCTACGTAGCATATTATATAATATTTATAAAATAATAAAATAGACAATGATTAAAATGTAACTTATTACTCTTCCTGCGTAACTTGCGCAACACTAAATATGATAAGCGTTAAGTTTCTGTGTATATGAGCAATATTACTTTTGAATGCTAGTTAAGCCATGCTACAGTTGAGCTTACAATTTTGTGGAGACTTCATGTGACCTATATAGGGTCCTTTGAGCAACAGGATTAAGATCCCTGTTATGATTGTTGAACTTTCCTTAAGGATTTTCCACTGAATTTTGAATTCAACGTATTTACTTCAGTGTATTTGCTTACAAGTAGTATTGTCCTTGATTAAATCTTTCTCTGTTTAATGAAGAAGGTGCACAACAAGACTCGCCGAGAGAGATTATAACAATAAAAACAGTGAGAGGCAGATTCCTCTTTCCTGTTTTCCCAGAAAATAAACACTGCCATCACGTAAATGTTTCAAGAACATTTAATAGATTCATTTTTCATGTCATATTCATGTGAGCCACCATGACTCCATTTCAAACATTAGAGTTATTCATTTTATCCACAACTATATTCATCAGTTTTATCTTTATCTTTATCCATTTAAAGCTTGACGTTTTGTAGACTCAAAATGATGACAGCAGGGTAGTGGATAACAGAAGGGTAGTGGATAACAGCAGGGTAGTGGATAACAGAAGGGTAGTGGATAACAGCAGGGTAGTGGATAACAGAAGGGTAGTGGATAACAGCAGGGTAGTGGATAACAGCAGGGTAGTGGATAACAGAAGGGTAGTGGATAACAGCAGGGATGCCATAATTCCACAGTTTTTCTTTTCTTTATTTCTGTCCTTACCCCCATAATCCATAATCTCCACCTTCTTTCTGTCCATCTTTTGTCACTTCTTCAAACCCATCTGGTACTAATTTTATTTTGTAAAATAGTTGGAATGAAGGGGGAAAGAATAATTTAACAAGAAAAAGTAAAAGTGCAAATAAATTAACCCTTGATTCACCCCACACACCTACTCCCTCTGTGTGCTCATCACTGTTACTTCTCGGTGAGTGACAGCTGTAGTATCCTTTCCAGCTCCTCCTCTTCTTCCCTCCTCTTCCTAAAAGAGGACACAAATAACAAAGTTGCACAAAAGAGATTCAGGTCATTTAATGTATCAGGTCATTTAATGCTAAACAATGTTATTACTGACTTTAAAGTACATATATTTTATAATGAAATAAGTTTTCATTGCACCTCCATATTCATATAGGGATTGTCAAAATTTTTTTTTTTTTTTTTTTCCGTCATCTACTTCCTGAATTTTTGGTCAACGATACCCGGGACACCGAACCACCGGGGCACATGAAATTTGGTGGGTATGTAGCCCCACTAGACTTTTATGGAAAAATTTTGTTTAGATCTCCGGGGCCCTCCCCCCGTGCTGGGCCCCCCAAACCGCAAAAAAAGCAGTTTTTCCTAAATAACTACTTGAACCGTGGCACTGAGGATGAAGAATCTTTTATGGTATGTTGGTCTCGTAGTTTCGTAGAATTTCATCCATGGGGGGGTCTAAAAAAAATTAGGTTATGTGTACATTTAGTGACTGTACACTCATTGGCCTGTAGATGGCGGTGCACACTAGTGTTAATTTCGTCAGACGAGACAAGAGGAAATATGTTCGTCAACAACCTTTTTTTTCATGACTAAGACGAGACGATGACGAGACGGCAGTAATGTCCTGAAACACTGACTAAGACTATCTTAAGATGCATTATTGTTGTGAAAAAGACGAGACTAAAATGTTTTGCATGAAATAAAAACTAAGATAAAATCTCTCTTCATTTTCGTCTACAAAATGAGAAGACAGAATATCTAGCTGTTACGTTTTCAAAATATTCGAATGAGTTCATGCTAACAGCTTTCCTGTAGGCTAGTCTACGTGCTGTTGCTGCAACCCTGTGGCTGCAACACGAAACTACATGGAACAAGAACACTGGAGATTTCTGCTAGAGTTAGCAAGATAACTACCTAAGCTTTATGCCACAATGCTACATACCCAGAAGTTGAAGCTTCTCTCATACAAATTAACATCCCCAGAATGTCCATACGAAAATGTTCATCATGTAATGTCAACTATTTAACTAGTTAGACTGATGATGCAAAGTTTGCTAGCAAGTAAGCTAATATGGAAAGTTAAGCTAGCAAGTTAGCTATGGCTAAGATGGAGAGTCTGTTTGGGGAATGTGTTGTGTTTTACATATCGCCATCTAGCGCAGGCGGAGTAAAACATTAATACTTTGGTCTACGACAGTGTTTCTCAAACTTTTTCAGTTTCAGGACCACTTAACTAACCCTAGCTAAAAAAAGAAAAAAGATTATACCTACTTCAACAGTAGCCTATAATTAGTCTACACTATAGGCCTACTCACTGAACCACCTTGCTTATTGTCTTTGCACTTTGCTTATTGTGTGTGGATTCATACTGTATGATTTAAACTGGCATATCTTACATAGACAGTGTTGTAGAACTGTTTTTACATACAAGTTGGTTCAATATTGCAAGCAACTCATCTATATTATATTTTGCCACGTCATAGCTTGCGGACCACCAGTGATTCCCGGACCACACTTTGAGAAACACTGGTCTACGAATATGACAGTGGTCCAGTCAAATCTTTTACTGTCTATGGTCAAATCCCAGCCGAGCTATAACTGAAGCTCGACTTACCTGTGCATGTAAACATACTGACTGACAAAAAATCAGAATGAGTAATTATAACAGACGAGTAGCCCTGTGGACACACAATATTGTTGGAAAATTGAGATGTGTGAAACACTATTTGACTCAAATGGTAATCAGAAATAATTTGTTATAAAAAAAAGACTAAAATGTGTTGACTAAAACTGACTAAGACTAAGATACCTTTAGTTTTCTTTTGACTAAAACTAGACTAAAATGACGAGACTTTTAGTCGACTAAAACTTGACTAACAAAAATGATATTTGAATGACTAAATATGACAAAGACTAAAAAGGAGATTTCGTCACAAGATTAAGACTAGGACTAAATTAAAAATAGGTGACAAAATTAACACTAGTGCACACATACACACATGCACACACACACAGGCACCCACATACTATCGGTATTAGAACGGCCGATACATAATTACAAATTCAGTAGGATTAAAAGAAAGCCAAAATAAATATTCATCATCATCATCATGGCTGCATTTCCAGTATTGGCGATAAGTAGTCGTTTGTCCACTAGATGGCGCATCGTTGCAGTGAGACGTAATTTTGTTGGAAGTTAAAAGTGGGTTGGAAAAACAATGGACGCTTTCTACAAGGACTGTAGTTTACCGCAGAGAACGTCTAATAAGGATAGGACGATGTTCACGTGAAATGTAATTCCCATTTCTTCTTGAAGCGAAATAAATCTGAGGATGTTTATCGGACGTGCTTGGTTTTTTACTGCAGTAATGCGTTAATCTTATAATATCAATAAGGACCTAGGTAATGTTACCGTTACCGTTGGTTGAGTGATGGAGGCCAATTTGATTGATTGCATTTGTAGAAAACTATAAATGCGGTTATACCAAGCAAATTGATAGCAGCACTGTAATTGTATCTTTCGACTGTCATTTGTTGCACACGTGCTACAAAAAATCATTCTGTGCAATGGAAGATTTACCAACGTTACACCGGTCTGATACAGTTTTGCCTATACATGCCTGAGACTGAGACGCCTGTTTATTTGTTTTAAGTGCGTGCAGGGTGTGAGAGGGGAATCGATGTGCTTTGATTCCAGCTTGGTAGTTGTAGTCTGTGAAATTAAAAAGCACGTGTGTGTGAAGTATCCAAACAATGACACCTTCATTTCATTATGGCTGCTTTAGCAACACACCTTAAGCTACTGTGTAGTGGGTCCCATTTAGAAGTGGCTACTTCATTCGCTTTCCTTGACTCATGGAGCTGCGTGAATTTTATTACAACTTTTCGCCCGCGATATGGCAGTTTAAGTCCGCTTGATACTGTAAAGGCGTAAGCCATTGGTTTCAAAGGAGATTTTATTTGTGTCGCCAGCATAGCCTATTGACAATTTATGTTGTAAATAGGCCTACCTTATAAGCCTACCTGTAGCTTAGGGAGGCTAACAGTTTTCTATTAGGATCTAGTTTGTTAGTTACAGTTTTGTCATAACTCCCTGATGCATTTTGCATTTAGAATAGCCAGGCGTGGATATCTCAATCGGAAAATTAAACAATATCGGTGCCTATGGACTAGGCTGGGTGAACCCAGCCTGATCTGCCCGCTATTTATTTTTGATTTCTTAAAAGATTGAGCTTGGTCTGGTGAAAGCCAGACTAGCCATGGACCTCAGTTACACAATGCAAGGGAACATGAATCAGCCTATATTTGCACGAACAATAACGGACAACAGCTCTTCAACTTTGGCCCGTTAAAATGTGTATGAACAGTCTAGCGACGCATTTCATCAAGGCCCATTTGGACATGTCAGTTATTTGCACCACTGGTTAGATGTAAAACAGCATTTCGTTTCAGACTACTGTTACTTAATTTGTGCATTAACAATAACGTTTCAGACTACTGTTACTTAATTTGTGCATTGACAATAAAGTATGACATGAACTAAAGATTATGTAGAAGAACAAAACATTCACAAAAACTCCATCCATCCAAAAATGACCTTTGTTTTTGATAGCTGTTGAAAACGGCATGGAACTGACAGAGATGTTTTTGTTTATAAATAAAATAAATAAATAAATAAATAAATAAATAAATAAATAACATTATGCTGATACCTTTTGCTTTTCCCAAATACAATGTAGCCTACAGGTGTAAGTGACCTTTCATCAATCCAGTTGCAATGGATGAACTGTGATGAACTGCCCTACTTGTGATTGTTTAGAGATTTTAAAGGTTTTATAACAATGCTACATCTTCTTTGGCTATTCTACAATCTATTCACCTTTTCAGCACCAGTAGGCTACTTTCTGTGCAGCCGCACACACACACTCAGGCATGCCAAACAAGCATACACAGAAGTTTCAAGAGTGGGGGATGGAGTAAAATATGGAGACAAATTGAAGTGTGATTTATTTTCGCGGAATGGATGTACAGGACTGAGCGGCGGTCATATTTTGTACCGCTATGCGGTACATCTAGTTAAGATGTAGGATTATGTAAGAATGAGCTAAAACATCTGTTATCCCTCAAATCCATGCAGGCTACTCCTTATATTGATTTGTGTTTGGTCTGTGCAATACTACAATAATACTAACAGCTTCAAGAGACAAATGGTGCCAAAAATGCTAGTAACAATTTAACACTGTGCAAGCCAGCTCGACACTACCCACTTCGAAATTAGCAGTGTCATCTATAGGTATGCACAGCCCATGAGGGTAAAATGAATGCTAATGTGCATAGTTCTAGCTCATGTTTAGATGATACATAATTGGTCAGACATGGACAAAAGTGGGGAATAACTTCTTCACTGCTTCTCTTTAACTTAAACATATACTAAGCCCACATATAGGACACAGCCCTTCTGACTCTCCCTCCCTCTCCTAGACTCTTCCCTTTTCATCCCTCCGGTTTCTCTGACCTGTCGAGCTCCTCCTGCTCCCGGCACGAGAGCTCCATGGCGATGCGTAGCTGCTCGTCAAAACTACTTCCCATTGCGAAGGCTCCCGGCACCCTGGGCTCGGTCAGTGAGGAGTACGAGGGCGGGGAGTTGAGGGAGGGGTGTGTGGGCGAGCTGGACTCGGGAAGTGCCGGGTCTGTCGCCTCCCCTCCTTCCCCACCCAGTGAGAGGGAGAGAGACTCCTGAATGGCTCTTTTGAAAACCAAAAAGGAAGGAAGGATGTTAATTCTTAAATATGGGGGCTGCGCTACCTTCACTTTTGACCTCATTCACTCAGATGTTCTTAAATAGGTCAACTGTGCTTACACTTACGCTTCTTTCACTACTGTCACATTTTTGAGTTGAACAACCCTCTGCCGGCTTGCCACATGTACTTACCGCTCCAGCTGAGAGTCGTCCTCATAGAGGGGTGGCTGGGAGCCAGGGCGGGTGTTGGTCAGAGCCTCCCATATGGTCACCTGACGTTACACAGGCACAACAGGAAGACAGCGGGAGATGACACTTACATACTTAAAGCACAGGAAACGTCAGCTCTACGTATAGCCAACATTATCATTTGTTTTCTCTAAGAAGTGTGAATCAGTCCACTGATTACTAAATGCCCATTACTAAATGACCACCACAAACACATCATGGCATGAGGGAGGTGAGATCGCTTGACCATCTGAATTCGATATTAACCATCTGATATTTCGTCTCACCTGGTCACTCTCTGTCCCAGCGTCCAGTAAGCTCTGCTGGATGGCAAACTGCAGCAGGTTATCATCCTCGTCTCTCATTGGCTCACTGCGGCCTGGTCCAAGTGTAGTGTAGTCTGCGGGAGGCTCGAACACAGATGGGTCCACTTCACAGTGGAGGGGAGGGGGTGTCTGGTCTGAGGAGAGAGGAAAGGCTTGAATGTGCCGCTTGTATCAAACATGTTGAATAGGAATAAGGTGCCAAACAGTATATTATACTACTGGTGTGAATTAACTCCAAATGACAGGCCAACCATGAGGGAAATTGCGTAAGTTGTGTGCTTACCAGGTTCATCAGTTGCAGGTGGTGAACGTACAGTGACAGAGCTGACAGGCTCATCACAGCCACAGAGGTTACTGAAGGTCACTCGAGCATTCAACACATGGAACAGGGGAATCTCTGAAAGAGATAACAGTGAGACCAGTTAAGACTACATAAACTAGAGGGGCACTCGGAGTGTGCAGGCCTCCACAAAGGCCATATGCCCTATTTTGCAATGTTGATGCCAGTGAAAAACAAACAATTAGCGGATGCGCCAGTTCATCCTTGGCCCATTCTACACCCCTCCATCAATTTTCATGGAAAGAGGCTTTCCCCCCCCCGTAATCCTGCTAATATATATGCAGAAAAACAAACCAAACCAAAACTATAACCTCTTTGGCAGAGGTAATCAGCTGAACACTTGTGATCAATGAACCCTAAGTGGATTGTGCATTGCTCTCACCTATCTTCACTGGGAAGCCTGGCGGAAGGCGCAGGGTGATGAAGTCACGAAGTTTGGCAAAGTGAGCGTTGGAGATCGCCATGAGGTCAATGATGGGTGTCACCTGCTCAGCCAATGAGAGGGGATGTGCTTCACTCAACCAAAGGGTGGCCTTAAATCTGTCGATCATACAGAGAAGGAGTGAGTAGAAGAGAGAGCAGCGACAGAAAGACTAAAAGATACAAGAGGTCTACAACATGTTTTAGGATGGTTGTTTATTTCTGGTTGCTGAATGTGTGTGTGTCCTCACTTCTGCACTTTGCTGGTGAGCTCCACAGGTCGTCCTATGTCTCTGTCATTCAGAGCGAACTCTGGGTCAAAGTATTCCTCTGCTGTGATGGCCGTGGGGTTATGCGGACTCGCACATTGAGACACTTGACTCTGCAACAAAAAACAATCCCTCTTATAAGTACATCAGCACATCCTCATAGAACACTGTGAATGTAAGGCTATACAACTAATGCCAGAGACTAGAGGTCATTGAAGTGACCAATGGAGGTCAACATGATAAGTGAGGCCCAGCAGACAGGTTACAATTAATAAACTGTGAATGCATCACAAACATCAGTGGGTTCCGCATTTATCAGCACAAACGAAGGAAAAGGGGCAAAACGATTGGTCTCGTCAAATAAGAATAGGATATGACCAGGTCTGGAAACCTGATGAATTCTGTCACATTTCACGCTTTGCCATTTAATTTTGCACTCACTCCATTCTGTGCGACATGCTGCTCTGCTATACCCAGAAATGACTGCAGAGGCGTCTTGGAGCCTGAGAGAGGAAGGGCAAAAAAGCAACTGTAAGGACCAATCTGCAGGTACGAAAACACAGAAAACAATCCATGTTATGTATACTCTTTCACAACACATACCCTTACATCTAGACTTGTCTTGGTCTGATAGATGTTCTGTTCGAGACCGTGTCACCAACTCCACATTACTGGCACTGTAAACCTTACAGAGAAGGAAGTCCAAGTAGGTCTGATATCCAAGCCCTTAACATCTATTAATGACTACTTGAGGATGTGTATAAAATAGCAATTACTCTAACAAAAGGAAACAACTCAGGAAGAGAATGCATCTTGAACTGACCAGTGCACTCTTTTCATTACAGTCACTATAGCTACACATTCTCTGGGTGGTTGTTTCCCTAGGTGACTGTTTCTATGGTTACCTTGGCTTCGTATCCACTGACAACCTCACTCTTCTCAGAGCGCCAGCCCCAGATACCAGACTTATTCCTGTAGTGACACAAATAAGACATTAGACAACCACATCACTTAGCTACCTAAACATCGCTAAACTCACACAACACGCAACACACACACACACACACACACACACACACACAGAAATACATCCAAACCTGTTACGCAAAGGACCTCCAGGGGTGGAATGCATAAACAGGAGGAAAGTGAAATCAAGGCAAGCAGCCAGACTGTGGGAGATGCACCTACCTCTCAAAGGCAATGTTGCGTGTGTTGAGGTGTGTAGACACAATGGGAGAGGTGAGCCTCTGTGCGGTATTCTCCTGTGAGGGCAGCATGGCATCCAGCAGAGACGAGGCGTCACGGGGAGAGAGGGTCAGTGGCTCTGTGTACACCACCTGTTTGTCATGGTCGACTTCCATGACAACCGCACCACTCTCTGAAAAATACAAATAAAACATAAACAAACACATACTTTATTGTAAATGTGAAAATGCAATGGTTGAATCAGAGGCTCGTGGATTGTCTCACTGATATAGTCAGATGCATAAGCCATTCAGTTCATCATCAGCACCAACCTCCTCCCTTGAAGATGTAGCTGCGGTGGCCCTTTAACCAGGTCATGTGCTCAAAGCCCAGCAGAGTGGTGTCCACCCGCAGACATGAGCCACTCTTCCAAACACGGTACACATCGCTAGGACACACCTTCGATACCAAAGGAACTGTTTGGTAAAAGCAGGTGAGGTAATAAGACACCTTAATAGAGATCAATCCTTCCATCATGGACATCATCCTTCCCGGAGATCAGTTTCCTGTCTACCAGTACATGGAAGAACACACTTGCTACTAAAATACATTTGGAAACGGTTTGCTTTGTCAAGCACTTCTGAATTATGCTGATGTAATGGACGGTGATAATTGATTTCTTCATAGTGGCCACTTCACAAATCAAAACTATATCTGAACTGTTTTGCATCAGTAGCGTGCTGTACACTGGAACTCGCGTTCATGGCGGCATTATGACGGGCGCTGTCCACCACTGTGGTGCTGAAACGGGTCAAGGAGGTTGAGGGGCTAAAATACGGGCAGATGCTATGCTCTAATTGGAGTAGATTTATGGAGGACTTACCCCAACTGGTGAACTCCCACTTCATCTCGACATAGAAATCTCTGGCCTAGCAAATGTGAAAATACACTGCCTATTACACAAATTCAGCATACACTTCTACAAGACGCACCATACGTACATGACCGCGAACAGATCGGTAACAGATATTTCAGAGGTACACCTACTTGTCGCAGTTTGCTAAGTAGTTCAGGTATTCCTGCCAGCCTCTCTGTGGCCCTTTTGAAGTCTCTGTACTGGAGGACCAACTGCACTAGTTCAGGGTCACCGGTGCTGACTGCCTCCTGCAACACTGAGTACACCCAATTTATTTACAACTCTGATATACAAGTCCTGGACTCGGGTTACGTAACTAGACAAATTACATTTAAGTTACTTTACAGCAGTCACCAAACTAAATTCGTGATAAGTATACCTGTCCAGTTTTGTGCATTACAGTGCGTGGGATCCGCATTGTGTCTGAGAAGTACGCGCGTCGATTCGAGGTGTCCCAGGCATATGGCGAGCTCGAGCGGAGTACGGCCGCGCGGGTCCAGCCGCTCCAAATCTTGCTGTTGGAGAAACACATGCATGCAAGCACGCACACATACACGCACAGAGAAAACACACATGCACAGGATCAAGATAACTGGATGATAAACATATCTCTTGCAACCACAAGCAAGAACACAAGCACAAGCAACCAATCAGTTGACATGTGACCACAACGAAGAAAATGTAAATCATCTCCAGTGTCCAGACCAACCATTACCTGTTCACTCTGCAGCTCTCTGTCCAGCTCTTGGTATTGATTGTTCCACACCAAATAATGCAATGGAAATGCTTCCTGTGCCATTGTTCAATAGCAGGTGTAATAATGTCCAGTATGATACTTATGTTTGAAAGCGAGATAACACGGATTCCTCGTCCAGGTCGCCAAGTCAACGGTTGGTAAAATATAGTGCAATCACCACCCACCTTTCTATCCAGGCACGAAAGCTTGGAGGGGGTACTCTTGGACTACGGGGTGCTCCAGCTAGGTTACTACGATGCTATGCTGCTAGCTAGCCTTCTGTGCTACCAGAGCAAAAGGCAAACACCAATGTGTCTTAATGGAAATTTATTAAATACAATAATAGATCATTGCCAGCAGGTGACGACATGTGAGAGGGAGGAGGGGGGTACCTTGTCAAAGTGTAGTTGTAAGCTGCAAGTGGAGCACACGAATAAGCAAGTGTAAACAGCTATCTAGCTAAAAGTAGCTATGGTCATTGGTGTAATACAAGAAACCAGCAAGGAAATTTTCGAAATGTAAACTGTAAACAGTGTTGATACACACTAGCTAAACAACGACACGATGTAATTAACTAGTCCTTACCATGATGACTCGGTTAGCTCGCTAGCGGTCATTGGACAATTAAGTAAGTTAATGTTGCTTCCTACCAATGTCTCCATCTTAGCAAGCTAGCTGACTTGATTGTAAACCTATAGACAAGCAGTTGTTCTAGTCTCCACTAGTCAGGAAAAGAAAACGTTTCACAGCACAAAACGAGTGCAGTTACTGAAAATCAGGTAGAATCATAACATGTCAATGTCAGTCATTGGTTTGGTTTGCTAACTGTGGACACCGTCTCCGTGCAATTGTAGATGACCAGGGAGCGGCCTTATTTCCATTTTGCATCCAGGTCGCTCGAGTTGGCAAATCCGAGTGCAGAGGTGTCAGTGACGGATGGGTTCTTCAAATATCTAGACAGTAATAAGGAAAGGAAGCCTTGGAATGGCTTTGTCTCATATCCCCTAAACAAATCACTCGCTGATGAATGCTTTTCAGCCGTGCAATGGTCCGAACATGGTGAATATCGCCGGGGGAGAGGCTTCTCTCTCAAGTTGCTAAGACTAACTGCATGCATTATTTATTTATATTAGTGACGGTTCAGCTTTGGTTCCAGGTTATAACAACTGCACGGGAATGGGAGGGGGTGTATACAAAATAAAATAGCTTATTCGGAATCAACCAACACTGAATTAAAAATAGAACATCTTTGTTCAGACCGCATTCATTCATCATAATTGCACTAGTGGGAAAATAGACTCATTTTTTCTGTCCACCGTAGTATTTATTTTTCTTGGAAAAAACAAAAACAAAAAAAACACAAAAGTGAAAAAGGCTTCTGAAAATAATTACATTGCTACAGGACTGTTTTCTTTCATACTAGGGAGAAGAATACATTTACACAAAAGTATATATTTATATATATTTATATCCTTTTTTTTAAAGATATTGAAGTGGAGCAAGGATGGATTTGGAACCAAAAGCATTCCTTATTTATGTATAATATATATATAAATCAGGGGACTCATGAAAACAGTGAACAAAAAAAAAAAATACTGGGAGTGAAATGAAACATCCTCAGAAAAAAAAAAAAAAAAAAAAGAGACATTACTATTAGGAGTGAGGACTATAGAACATGGACAGGGACCCTGTGGTTCTCTATAGAAAAAAGGGGATCGCAAAGGGATAGCACCTAGGTTCCTGTTATGGTCTCTGCCCCTCAAAGGAACCACTGGTCAGTAGATTCCTCTCGATTGGCTATCGCACCATCCATACTCCCTCCTCCCCACCATTGAGTGGGAGCGTGATGTGTTGCCATGGGTGTATGACACGCCTCTCTCTCCCTGATAGACAGCCACGTATTAAAGCACTTAAGACTCGGGTCATACCCCCCGACACGTACACATGCCTCCATTCCACCCGTCATAAGTTTACTTTTTCATCCATCCATCCATCCATCCATGCTACCTCACTCCATCTCTCCTGAGTCTTTAGTTTAGTTTGTTATTTTGTACAGCACCACATCCCTCCCTCCCTCCCTCGATCCCTCTCCAACCCAACCACAGCCCAACCCCTGGAAGTGTCTACCCCACCCCACCCCAAAATGCTTTGAGCCTCCCTTCTCTTCCTCAGCTTTAGCTTTCCTCGGTCATAAAGAGGAAACAACAGACAGACAAACTGACAGACTTTAACAAACGCGCACACACGCACACACACACACACACACTATCCATCCCATACTTTTCCCAACACCCTGCCCAAGCCCCTGCAGTCCATCCCCCCAAATGTGAGGGGGCTTCATGATATCCTCTGGATGAGCTTGTCATCTGATAGGCAGTAGAGCGCAGTGACAGACAGTTCGGAGATAAAGGTCTCGCAGGCCTGACGCGACACTCCCTTGCAGCTGCGTAGGTCCAGCAGGCGCAAACACGACAGCCGCTTCAGGTACGCCAGACACCGATCCGACAGCTTACTGCATCCTGAGGAAGGAGAGTGAACGGGTGGAAAAAGGAGTGGAGAAGGGAAAGTGTCAGACCGTTAGCGAGATGACCATGTGCATTATTACATGACATCACATTGGGCACAGGCAGATACGGCATGTGGTCAGGGCACGTACCGGCGAGGTTGAGGTGTGTGAGTGTGTTGCGAGTGGACGACCCGACGGCGGTGAGCAGGTTGAGGGCCTGGTCGGTGAGGGGGCTGTGGGAGAGCTCCAGGCGCGTCAGCAGCGGCATGTGGCGGATGATGAGCCGCAGCGTGGTCTCGCTGATCTCCAGTCCACAGAGGCGCAGGCAGTGGAGGTTCCGCAGCTGCGAACGGTTGTTGGAGCCTGGCGACGGACGGAGAAGGAGCGAGAAGATGTGAGGAGCATGAAGGAGGGAGAAGGAGAGAGAGAAGATGGTGAGGAGCATGTAGGAGGGAGAAGGAGAGAGAGAAGATGGTGAGGAGCATGTAGGAGGGAGAAGGAGAGAGAGAAGATGGTGAGGAGCATGTAGGAGGGAGAAGGAGAGAGAGAAGATGGTGAGGAGCATGTAGGAGGGAGAAGGAGAGAGAAGATGGTGAGGAGCGTGTAGGAGGGAGAAGGAGAGAGAAGATGAGGAGCATGTAGGATGTAGGAGGGAGAAGGAGAGACAGCACAACGCACAACGAATGAAGAGAAATGGGGAGTGATTGGGGAGACTCGCAGGAATGGAAAGAGAGGAAGGAGTGCGTGAAAGGAGACGTTATTACAATATAATTCTCAGACATGTTTTCCACTGCAGACATTTAACACGTTGTCAAGACAGAACAGCAAGCCTTGGAGTGAGCTTAGGGTACCTGGAGGACTCAGTAGCTCTCTGATCTGGGCATCTTTGACCCCATCAGCCCAACGCAGGTCCAGGGAGCGCAGTAGAGGACAGGTGGAGGAGCTCAGGGCAGAGAGGCACATCGAAGAGCACCCCGATAATACCAGGTCTTTTAATCCTAAGAGAGCGACAACGACAACAACAACTGATCAATAGTATAAATACATAAAATACATCAAATTATCTTGGCCATGTTTGATAGGTAGGTCCAACTCTGAACATAAGGGGGGTGCATTACAGTACATGTGATATATATATATATATATATATATATATATATATATAAAAAAAGATATGAGATACCTGGTAGTCTCGCGTGAAAGTAAAGTAGGAGAGAGGCCGCAGGCTTCGCAAGATTATGCATATATACACTTTTATTTGCAGAGGCTGGCGTTTGATGTGCGGTGCCTTCTTCAGCGTGTGACTGTTCAGTGTGTGACTGTTCACACACGAAGAAAAGCAATAAACGCTGCCTGCAAATAAAAGTGTATATATGTGTAAAGGACCACTTTGGAGTTTAATATCTGCTGTTGATCTAATGAAATAAGTATGGGTTGGTTTATTGGTAAACTATGTTTGTAAATGTGTGTAACTTAATCTAAATAAATTCTATATTTCATATGTGCCTTTAATGTTATTTGTATGTGATTGACCGGAAATTCTGTGCACCTGTAATGTTGAAATTTGTCCCTTTGGTGGCACATAGTTTGCACAAGGGAAGATGAGCTTTTAAATGGTAGCTGGCAGGTGTGAGTAGTACGCAGCTGGGTTGGGCCTACAGGATTTTATCAGATTTCGTTTCACTCATGAACTTAAATGACTTGACGCCCGTTTTATGACGGAAGAAAGGACCATAATATATTTTGCATTCCTTGGTGAGCGTAGCGAGCGAGGTACGTTTCATTCATAGTTTTTTAGGAAATGTTTGCACATATGTATGGTCTATTTTGCTGTGTAATTAATGTGTCGCTCTAAATGTTTGTTCACGTAATGATGTTTTGTAGCCGTGAAAGCAAGTGTGTGATGTTTGTATGTATGTTTTCAATACAGTTTTCACGGTGCTAAGGTGACGATGATGGATTAAAAGTTGAACGTATGCTGGTTTGGCGAACTAAATAAAGAACACCTTATGCATCAGTCGAAACTCTCTTTTTGGATCCATTTGGGCTGCTACAGTGAAAACTCGACGCTACATCTGAGTCATCTGTTTTGCTGCACGTCGTCTTCGTTCTGGAGGTTGCCATCGTTTGTTCCACGCATCCAGGCAAGGTCGTGTAGTGCGGCCTCTCTCCTACTTTACTTTTTACGTATTCTAACTTTTCAGGCCAGCACTCTTAAAGTTTAAAAGTAGACACATTGAGTGAAGCCTGCTCCTATCCTCACATACCTGGTAGTCTGTTAATGAGCCAGGTGAGCTGCTTCTTTGAGATGGCTGTCCAGGAGAGGTCCAGGGTGACGGGCTGGCGTTTAATGATGCCTGAGAGCGCCTGAGGGCTGATGGAGCGACAGCGGCTCATGTCGATCTTTGTCCACAAGCGCTTGTCACAGCCCCTGGAGAGGCCCAGATTGGAACGTGATCAGAACTCATTCTACAATTTGCATTTGGGAATTGTATTTCTATGTCCTTAGTCAGGCATGCCTCATCATTCTGGAGAATCACAGATATTTAGCTGCAGCTGAGCCAAATCAGTGCCATTACCACAACTATAATAGGGACAATACAAATGACAGGTGTCAGATATGTTGAGTGTATTCCCGGCACTGAGGCAAACACTTGTGGCCTTTTTAATGTTTCGTCTGGGCTTTTTAATGTTTAGCAGGTGAGAAATCTGCAGCAGAATGTTGTAATTCTGTAAATACTAGTGTAGACATGCACGGAACATTTGAAGTAACGTTAGTACTGAAACAGAGGATGGGACTCACCACTTGTACCAACTCTTGCAGACGGCCATGCAGACACAGAGCTCGGCCTGGCTCAGGTAGCGGAACACGGACACCCACACCTCCTTCTCACAGCTCGGCCCGCTCACCCCGTCCCGGGCCGAGAGATGGAGCGACGAAGGAGAGGACGATGAGGAGGAGGACGATGAGGTGTTGCGGGTTTGTGAGTGGCCTCGGGAGCCCTGGCCAGAGTGGGAGAGCCCTCTCCCGTTACGGGCCGCGCTGGTCAGCGAGGGTTTATCGGAGCGCGGGGCTCGCGACGTGGCCGACGGCGGGTGAGTGCTGGCGTGGGAGGCCCCGTTGCGGAGCGGAGGCCGCAGCAGGGAGACGCGCTGCTGGGCGGTGGGTGGCGAACGCGGCGTGATGGCCGCCTCCAGCTTGGGGACGATGGTGTTGGGGTCGCGGTGGCCGCGGGCCGGCTGCTGGAGCTTCACCGTCAGGCAGGAGCTCTGCTTCCGCGCCTCCTCGCCCAGCTCCTCCGGCCTCCGTGCTGCGCTCGTCTCATCTTCCTCCTCGTCATCCTCATTGTCTTCCTCTCCGTCGGTTCTCTCCCCTCCACCGTTCTTGTGCTCTCCCTCTTCGCTGTCCTCGTCGTCGTTGTCCTCCTCCTCGGACTGCGACTGCTCCTTCCCTCGTCGGGCCCGCTGCTGCGGCCGGTTCTCCTTCCTCTCCTCCTCTTCGTCCTCCTCGTCCTCGGTGTCATCGGCAGTGTCGTCCCGCTCGACTCTGCCGCGCTGCAAGTCCCCACTCCCTCTCCCCCCGCCTCCTCCGCCTCTCCCTCCTCCCGAGAAAGCAGGACACCCCGCCCCCCCTTCCCACGGCCCTGGGATGGATGGGAGGAGCTCTGCAGCGGCGCCCCTCTACCCCTGGATCGCTCATGACCCCCCTCTCTCTGCACTGCGCTGGCGCAGGAGCTTAGGGGAGAGAGAAAGAGAGGACGGCTTCTGATACAGGGACAGATAGTATGAACAGAGCAGATATCATTCAAGTTGGAGAAGAAAAACAACAGAGAGAAGAGGGGAGAGAGAAAAGGAAAAGAGGAAGAAGAGAAATGGAGGGAGGGGGGTGTAAAAACAGTTGGTAAATACATAAGCTAAGGGAAGCATGTTTTGACATGTTATGAATCTTGCAACATTTCTTCAATCCAGCAAGCTGAACTGCAAGAATGGTCAAGATGATCAACATCGGAGGATGGAACACTGACAAAACTGATAAAAAAATAGATATATAAAAAAAAATAAAAAAAGATAGCAAAACTCACCGACTGTATGATCTTATTTCGTTCCAATTTAATCTGCAAGACAGACCAGAAGAAAACTGAATACCTCAAAGAAATTGCCGTTTCCCTCTAGTGTAATCAGGATTGTGTGTTCCCTCTATTAATGAGACTTGAGCCCTGCGTTGCATGTTGCCCTCACCCGCTTCCTGAGCTGTAGTTCCAGTGCTCCTGCCCTCTTCCTGTTCTGCTGTTGCTGGAGCAACAGCCTCTGGGACGGGGGCGGCAGGCGCCTGGAGGGGGTCAGCGGGCGCCGTCCTCTGCGGCCCTCGCGCACCCCGATGCCTTCCCTGTGGGCGCGCTTAGCTGGGGGCGCCGACGAGACTCGGGCACCCTCGAGAGCAGTGCTTTTATCCTCCTCGTCATCACTACTGCTGCTGCTAGCCGACTGAAAAGGAAGGGGATCAGGAATGTAATGAGCATTCCCATCTCAACAAGCCAGCGGTGCATGTGAGGGACTGTTAGGAAAGGGCAGAGGACAGAGAGAAGAGAACAGCTACCTCTGTTTTTTTCTCCTGGACACACTTGGGACACTTCCAATAACTAGGTAAGTCCTTGTCAATCACACCCTCTATAGGTTCCTGACGAAACACAAAGAGACACGCTTGTAGTGTGTGTACACGAATGTAGTGTGCCTTGTGTGTGTGTGTTGTACCTTCAGGCACTCGGGGTGTGTGATCTTGGCACAGGCAGAGCATTCCATGAGTGTAGGGGTAGAATTCTCTCCTGGGGGATTGCCCTCACCACACACGGCACACACAGCCGAGTTGGGCAAACCCGGCTACACAGAGCAAGAGAAAAAAAGAAATTAGCACCCACAGTGATCCAGCACACACCTGACTGCCTCCATACAAACACATACCCGTTGCATGGCACCAGCTCAACCTGACTGACAGTCAAGCAGACAGAAATGGCGAACGCAGCTCAGCCGAGCTCGGCAGCAGGCTGACTAACTCACCGCGAGACACTGGCGTCGCAGGCAGGTCTGCTTGAGGCGGCCAGGTCCGCCGAACTTCTTCATGTCGCGGCAGAATATGCAGTCGCCACACTCCCTCCGCAGGCAGGCCTCGCAGCGCTTGCAGCGCACGCGTCTTCGCCGCAGCGCCTCGGCAGGCCGCCTGGGGGCCCGGGGCCCCGACAGCTTGGGCGCAGTCCCGGGGGGCCGCGGGCGGTAGAGCACTGCGGGGGGAGGGGTCGGGGGGCGGTACCATGAGGGCTGGAAGGAGAGGAGATACGGTGTTCATGGAATACCTTGGAACAAGGCCTTAACTGAGCATGTGGCATGAGTGGAAGTTGATTACATCTGTGGGCAATAAACCTGCATATCAGCGAACACCCCTGACCACTCGGTGAGTTTCACGTCTTTGTAAACGAAAGTGTAATGCGTTTTAGGAAGGATTGTTCCAGTGCACCTATGCAGCGTTGTGGAGGAGGGGGGGCGCTACCACAGAAACCGAAAATTCTCAGGACAGCAGCATGTGTCCAAATTTCAATCTTAAACGTTCTATTTAATCATAAACTATCTGAAAACAGGGCTTTAAGTGTAAAATACCGAACTTGTCCTTTAACAGATACCAGCTCCTCAACTTTACCGATTAAAATCTAGTGACCGTGCTGTCAACTAAAGCAGACATCCATAGACCGGACATAGGGCCATTCGATTTGCATGTAGATAGTTTCGATTGTAGATGCAATCTTTAAAGTTAATAGCAACGTCCTCACATTCTTATTTCTGATTTAAAATGCACAACAGTGCATTATATTAGGCTACAATTTAAATGGACATTTTAAACACTATTCCTCGTTTTCTACCTCGCTAACTCCAAAGTAAAGGCGCATTCTTCCGGCTATTGCGCAAAAGCCTCTTGTTCTGATAAAACGACTATACAATATAATATAATACAACAATACAATATAACAACTTGTTTGCCGTTAACATCGGAATTGACGTCCACAGTGTTATGGACCCATTTGTCTGCAACGCAACGTAGCCTACAACATTTTTTTTAGAAATACAGGAACAGCTTACTATGCTGACGAATGACGACTGCGCAACATGCGAGAATTTCCCCAAACTCTCGGAAACGTATCTTTTCAGTAGTCATTTCCAACTTTTCACACTGAAAATGCAACACAACCGTGTTCAAAGCAGAATCTATCTATCTAGATCCTATAGCAATGTATGGTTGGGGAAGGCATAGAAAAGTTGGAGAACCTGTGGCCTAAAACAATATTGGTGGTTGCAGGGTAGATTTGAAGTGAAATGGGTCATGATGGTCTCAAGTGGGTCCCCAGAAAAAACACTGCTCTATACCACGGTCATCTCAATTGTAATTGTAAACTACAAATAAATTATGGGAGATTTTAATAATCATTCCTAATAAGGATGGCAAATCCATTCTTACCCGTCTGGGCCACTTCACAATGGGTTTTCCAGTGTAGGACAATCTGGGTTCATCATCAGCATGTTCTTCCAGCAACCTCTGAACAACAGACACGTAATAATAACATTACAACATTACCAACCACAAAAATGAAAAATCACCGCACAGCATGCCATCGTAAACTGTGTGTGAAAGAGTGCGTATGTACTTTTCCCCATCTCGCTCACGCTTATGCGGTCACTTAAATGCTAATGCATGTGTGTTAATGTCTGCGTGTGTGTTATTTTGCGTGTGTGTGTGTGTGCTGTGATTTCGATATCTAAAAATGTATCTATCATATCGCCACTTGCGCAATATATCATATTGTCACTGCCGCCAAATATCGATATTTTTTTATTAAAGAATTGGGCTGTGCTGTGTGCTGTGCGTGTGTGTGTGTGTGTGTGTGTATGTACTGCTCACCCGTATGTCGCTGAGCAGGGCGTGGGCGTTGCGAATGCCGGCAGGAACACACTTCTTGTGGGCGGGGAGTTCCTCCAGCTTCCTCAGCAGGTGCCACAGGCCCTCCAGCTCCAGCGGCGTCAGGTGCACCTTCACGCCCAGCTTCCCAGCTGGAGATGCTGCTGCTGCTGCTGCTGCTGCTTCCTCCTCCTCCTCCTCCTCTTCCTCTTTTTTCACCTCTTCTACTTTGTCTTCTACTTTGTCGTCTTCTTCTTCCTCTTTGATATCGGCTTCCTCGTCCTTTTCTATGTCTGTCTCCTCTTTGGTGTGGCCGTTCTGTTCCTGCTCCTCGTGGAAGTCTTCTTGTTTCAGGCCTACGAGGAGAGAAAACAGGAGGGTTAGGTGGCGAGGAGGGGGGTGGGGTGGTAGTCTATTCCCGAGAAAACTTTCAAATCTTTGACTGGGGTCAAGAATAATGTCTGGTCAGACTGACTAGGGCTTTCCAGTCTCAAACACATTTAACAGGATCTGAGAATGTCCACTCCCACGTCTGTTATAAACACCATTTTACACATGGTTACTGTACACATGGTTACTTAGAAAGATGGTTTACTAACCAATACCGAGTGAGTGCTTCTGAAACTCTGGGGTGAGGTGTGAGACGTTGGTCAAGCAGTAAAGGTACCGTTCCAGCACATACCAACACATCTCGTAGTAGAAAGGGTAACGGAACTTAGCCGGCACCTGCCAAAGGAAGAAATGAATAAAGAAAACAAGGGAGTGAAAAAAAGGAAAGTATGGACCCTTTCAAGAGAGTTCCATTATCAGCATCATAGTTGGCCCCACAAGACTTCCGTTTTAACATTCCATATGTTATCTTAATGTAGAGGAAGTAGATTGGGGCCCAAATAGAACGTTCAAGCAATGTTTTTGTTTTTATTGTTGAAAGGGTCTATATTAGGCGTCATCAGAACAGCTATAGCCTGCACAAACAGGGTGAAATGCAAATATAGGCAAGAGATCAGACTGTAGGCCCACCCTTGTCCTGTCCTCAATATTATAGATGTTGAGCTGCATGGGAATGTTGAAGCTGTGGAGAAAGTTTCCTCCGAACACCAGAGTATCCACAGGAGTGTACACGGCATGAATCCATCCTTAAAACACACACAAAAACACAGGAAACGTTTAAATGTTATACGTCGGCATCATATGTAGACCTGAGAACGTCCTTATGGTCTCAAGACAGCACTGGACGGTTGGAAATATATTAAATTCACAATCATGGTGGCAAGCTGTTGACATACAGTAAATGTATTGGGTAAGTCCGTCTGCTGTGAGTGAGGATTTACCTGAGGGTATCATAAAGGTGTATCCCTGTTTGAGCTCAATGCGCTGGCACTGTGTTGCTTTGTCCCCCAGGAAGATGTCCCCTTGTTTCCCTGACAACACCCAGTTCTCGTACAGCTCCAGGTTTTGGGGCGTGGGTGGAATCAACCAGAACACCTAAACACAAAACCCCTTTAACAGTCAGTACTAAAGGTTTGACTTCTTCCTAGTTAATTCTGAATTCTAAAAATGGAAAACAACAAAAATCTGAATCCTGAAGGGCTTACATGACATGAGGTAAATACACATAACGTGATGCAGTCTAACAAATGTCTGTGTGACACTGATATTGAAGTGGCAAAGACACAATCCCACTAAACTATGTTGTACCAGAAACACCCTCAAATGCTCACCTTTCCTCCTCGTAGGATGTGGTACCAAACAGAGGTCCCACCAAAATCAATGTGGAAATCAGTGAAGGATCCTTCGACACTCATTAGACAATACCTGAGAGAGAGGAAGGAAAACAAGAGAGAATGTTACCTCGCACAAGAACAAGGGAATATGAGAGTGAATGTGAGTGTGTGTAGGCTTGAATTTTATTATGCTATGGTTTTGTGCACACCAGTCCTTCAGACACAGCATCAGGTATTACAAGACAGCCCTTCAAACAGCCCTTAAATAAGCAAAACAAAATGTCCAATTTCTTTAGTGCGATTTGGGACTCACTTCTGTACTTTGGGATATTGCATGTCTATGATGGCGTTGGTCGAGTCCCGCTGTCTTTCCTTCAGATGGCGGGGCCACATATTGTCCACCCAGTCGATCACGTCCACCTGTGGGAGACAAGCTTCCAGTCAGTCACTCGCGCATGCACACACAAACGGACGCACGCGTGATGGTAACTAAGTGTCGCTGTGTCTAGCACACTGGTGAGGGTTGGCGGGCAGTGTACCGACGCAGGTCTCTTGACCAGGTTCTCCAGTTTGGTGTGACTGAACTCCAGGCTGATGACGTTGTAGAGCTTCTCCCTCTGGGAAGGCGGCGTCTCGTAGTAGCGCCTCCACTGGCCCATGGACATCTCAATACCCTTTTGAGTGTTCACATCCATCACATCGATCATTCTACGACTCCCTAAAAGTCAGGACAGGGGAGGAACAAGTACACAGGATTTGAGAGGACAGTCAACAATGTAATCTTGCCTTCTCAGTTTATTACTGCCTGCATACTAATGTATACACATGTTTTCTGCTATAAGGAGAAGAATGCAACACAGTTGCCTTTGTTGCATTGCACCATTTGGGAAGGGCAAAAAAGGCTCCCAGTTGACAGAACATTGCTGATGAGTAAGAAGACAGAGTGGTAATGACACTTGCCTACAAACAGCTTCACGTCGCTCACACTGAAATCTGGATCTGGCATTCTGTCACAAAGATAAATAACAAATGAATACCGTAAAACTCATGCATCACCACTGATTTACAGCAGACAAGAGAAATATGAGAGAAAAGGGAAAAAACGTACTGGATTCCAAGACCGTCTGACTTCACAAAGACCAGGGGTTCTCGGAGGCCTTCTCTCTGGATGAATTCAAAGGTGAAGTCTAATGCAAGACACAAAACCATACATGTGGTGAGCACAAATTCTACCATTTTGGTTTATGAGAAGTAGCACTGCATTGCTTGGGGCAGTTTCCTCACCTTTTCCCTCCATGTATTTGACCAGGTTACAATTGAATCTTTCACACTGTAGTTTCTCTTCCAGATCAAAGGTTCTCTTCCCATCAATCTCGTCATCAGAGATTCCATCATCTTGGTATCGTCGGCGTGTTCCAGTGCGCTGCACAAAGAAATGAGCTCAGAAAGTACCTACACTTCTGTAGCACTGTCATAGTGATAGTAATATAGCATACAGTTATCTACCCTTGTCACTGGAACTGTTCAAAATACACAGCTACAAACCAAAGTGCTTTAGAATAACACTAAAATTAAATTATTTCCAAATACTTTCAAGTTCAATCAGTTCAATCTCCAGCAATACCCGTATGACATATCAATTCATAAAGAGAGCAGGGAATAAAAGTATGTCGATATCAGATGTTAGTCTATGTAGGCTATGCTATTTTCTATGCTGTGTGTTCATGCTCTATCAGCTTTCCAAAACAAATCCACGCGCGTCAAGATAAACTGAACTTGAACTTGTCACTCACTGCGCCCCCGACCGCACGTGCGTCTATTGCCATGCCAACACATCCGCTAGTCTACACTGACTGTACAACCATTCATTTGTCCGTCAGAAGGCCTGACAGAAGTCTTTGAATCCACGCAAACTTCCAGTTACCTCCACATTATGGAAATGATTATGCCGTTATTGTGGTACTTACCAGACGCTTGCTGTATCGTGTATGTGAGTCCTCCATGATCTAAAGCAGAAAAAACGTATATAAGAACTAACGCTAATGTAAACGTTAACGTTATGGATTGAGGTAACGTTAACGTAAAGTTACTTTAGTTGACACCATTGCAACAGTGACCATCATCATAAAAACTCAGTTTACGTCCCCTTATTGAACACTAACGTTAGGCAACAACTAAAGCCGCATGAGACAACGTAAAGATAGCTCTTTATGTGAAAATTACTCCATTTGCTCTGTGGTTGTTACCCACACTGACTGTAAATACGCTAACTAGCTAGCCAGATAGACGCTAGCTAGGTTACCTAGCATCATAATCTCCTTTGCGGTGACAACATTATCGACTCAATTGCAAAAGACAAACCCTGCTATCTACATCACACACATCATACATATAACCTAGTAATTTATCTACACACGCCAATCGTGTCGTAGCTATAGCAAAATAGTACACAATATCACTATTCAACAGGGGCTAGCTTTGCTCATGTAACGTTAGCACCCCTTTGTTATGCATCAAGTTAAGGTATTAAGCTAGCCAGCTAGGGTAGCTTACTTAGCTAACCACCATAACAAAGGTTTAAAGGAACGAAACACTTGTTCGTTGACAGCAAACTATATTTTGACATGAACTGCATCAGTCAACAAACTAAACTACTAATACATATCTAACTAATTACTCCGCAAGAATCCGCTCTTGCAAAAAATATAACTGAAAATCGTATTATATTAAACGAAGGCTAGGTTTCAGACTCCTTTCGGCAAAGAATACATTGGCACCAAGCTAACAAACGCAATAAAGCTCAAATGTAATGTTAATATTAACGTTAACCACGCAACTAAATTAGTTAATAGGAAGCAGCTGACAGCTGTCCAGCCAAAATTCTGATAACGTTAACTATTCAACAGCAATGCATAGTCTGACAATTTAATCCAACGACACAAAGAATTGACGTTAGGAACGATACAGGAATTATAAACCTGAAATGCTAACGTACACAACATATTACAGCTCTAGTTAGCCAAGTTAAAAATCAGAACCAGCCAGCTAACTGAATATTAAATACTTAGCTAAATGATCGGTGATTTGAAAACGACATAGTTTTAGCAGCCCAGAATTAAATGACTAAAATGACTAGTGCTAGCACCAACATATTCAACGGTACATCAAATCCAAGCTAGCTAGCTAACATGATTATATAGAACTTTCAACTATAATGTTACCAGTTGAGGCTCTTGTAGTGTGATGATAAATGAGCACTCCCGCGGGCTAACCAGGGGTCATTCAGGAATTCCAAACTAAAATGGAATTAATCACAAGAAACGTTGTTCATTTTCATCTGTTATTCTTGTTATTGTGCGATAAAGTTAGGGCGATTCGCTGAAGTCCGCCATTTTCAACTTGTCACTGAACACACACACACAAAACCATACAATCCACCTCTAGTGAAAAACCTATGCATTTAGGAAAATGTCATTGGTCGTTAGAGACGTCAATCTGAGAAAAGAAGGGCGACATGAAACTGCTTGACCACGCCCAAAAATATATAACCTATCATAGAACACCTATAAAAACATGGATTATGAGATTGTAGATACGCTATTCGCTAGCACATAAAAATGGGGTCACGGAATGAACCTATCATTCGGGTCATAGAAAGGATTTGTATGGATGGATCGACCAATAATAAAAAATGTACTCAAGAAATTTAGCTTTTGATTGGTCACATGCATTGCAGAGCGACAGCGCTCAGACAGTGTGTCTTTTTGAACTACACGACTGAAGCATTATGAAATCAGCCTATGTTTTCTTATAAACACATATGTTGGCATATTGATAAATATTTGCAGGCTAGTTTGTCATAAAAACTGTCACATGTGAGATAGGAATTTGCTTTGAGAATGAGCTAGAGATAGGCCTTCTCGGGAAACGAGGAACAAATAAGACAACGCAGGATTTATTGCTGTGCATTTGCAGCCTTGCGAATGAATATTTTATTACATAACATGCACTGACACGCCACCACACCGCAGAAAAAAATGTCTCGCTCACAGGAGAGACACCAACACAAATAAATTATGACTGTACAGACGATAGATTACAGTTAAACGCACCAGAAACAACACATTCACACATGCAGAAATCTTTATATGGCTATGATGGCTACTCGGGAATCTATAATTATGGCAAGGTATGGAAAATTGTGAATTGTGTTAACGTTGGTCGAAAAATGTGCACGTTGAAGACTACAACCGATGCACATGTTTTATTTATTATAATGCTTTACAAAAAACTAATTATGGGGGTCTCCTCAAGGAGACGTGAGAGAAAAGGTTCCAGGCAACCCATCTCAATTAAACACAAGACTACAAAACATCTGCTACTACACACTGGGGGAAGAAAGTAACCTAGTGATTTGGACTTGACAGATCATGGAGACACCAAGCGATTTGTTTCTTTCCTGGAGAGAGAGAGAGAAATTAGGCAAGCAAACGTTAGTGTCAAACTAATTGCAAACGTTTGTTCTTGTTCTGTAATTGTCAATGTTTAGTCATAAATTATTAATGCTCAAAAACATAATAGAACAAGTCATTCGGATATAAAAACGACCAAATGTGCAGTCAACTTCTGATATGAATTTTAAATACCTGTAGTTTCTTCTTTATGAAATGAAGCTGTAGATATAGGCAAAGCCAACAATCCCAAGAATTAAACAACAAAGCATAATCATCATTTTTTTCTACAGGGAAAAAGAGAAAGAGAGAGACCCACAAAGAAATGTGCATTTGTTCTATAATCAAGATATTGGCAATATGATCCAGTTCTCGGTTCCACAACATATTTAGGTTGGAGGGGAAATCAGGAGAGCGAGAACAGGGTAAATTGCAGGAGAGAGTATACTGTGAGCTGTGTCGTGTGTCTGATAGGGAAACAGATAAGACTTATCCTTTGATTCCAAGTAATGATCTGGGATCATGATTGGGGATATCTTTGGATTGATGAGGGGTAATATGATATGAATGGCAGTTTGCACACAAACATTAAGGAAAAATGTAAAAATGAGGTCTGAGGAACAACTCTTAAGGGCAGCATTAGTGCAGCAGAAGTTCTATCAAGATTATTTTGCGTTTCCCAATTCTGATCTTTTTTACAAGACTATGGTTTAACCTAAAGTTTAGCAAAAAAACAACAGCCAGTAATTTAAAAATATAACATCTTTTATTACTCAGTTAAAATCTTTGGCATTCACAGACATATACAATTTAATATCACATTCATCATCTTACAAATCCCTTATATGAAGAGGGATACCAGGGGGGCATTGTTTGTTCATTTATACTTTGGGTTCTGCAGAGCCAATCAAGGACAAAATCACCCTCTATTCTGAGATCAGCCACTAAAGTCTAAAGAAGACAACCACTCTTTTAGTTTCACATGTAATCATATTTTTGGAACAGTGTACGTTATGGAAAGAACACCAATTTACCCACCAAAATCTACGCCCCAACCTTGCCCCCCTGTGGTAGTCTAGAGTCATTTAGTCCCATTTATTTCACGTCAGTGGGCAACACTTTTTTCACACAGCCACGACAAGATCCCGCTAATATGAGAATCACTGGTGAGCCGGTCACCTTTGGTCTCGAAATGTTCAAGGAATTTAAAATGAGTGTGTTTTCACGGTGTTAAA
The DNA here is from genome assembly GCF_017589495.1 of Alosa alosa. Taxonomy (NCBI): domain Eukaryota; kingdom Metazoa; phylum Chordata; class Actinopteri; order Clupeiformes; family Clupeidae; genus Alosa; species Alosa alosa. The sequence goes on from NC_063209.1 coordinate 6,642,706, forward strand.
TAAGGAGTGCAGGCTACCTTTAAAATAAAAATATAACATTGTTTTTACTTCTTAAAAAATAACAGGTGAAATGCTTCTTTGGCAAAAAAATTAAGTTTGGTTTAAACTTAAAAGAGTCAAGGGAAGTCAGTCAGAGAGTTCAGTCCCAGTTAAGATTGAAATTTTGCGGACAAGATAACTTAAGTCTTCCTTTTCTTTTGTTTTACTCACCTGGATAACCCCTGAATGCTCTCTTGTTAACCCATGATCCAATGTCTTGTGTAAGACAGTTTTCAAGTTTAAAAAAAAAAAAAAAAAAAAAAAATGCATTTATCCCCTATGTCCCTCTAATCAAGTTCATGAGCAGCTTCAAAGACTGGTTTCCATAGCAGCTACACGTTCCCTCACCATGCAGACATTCCATTAGTCAGCAGTGGTGGGAGGGGAGGGGAGGGCTCATGTCTGTGACAAAGCCTGGGAGAGAACTCCTCTTTCCCTTCCTTTGTGACTTGTGAATGCAGAGGAGTGATGTGAGGATGAAATGAAGGAGTTGCTGAGATAACAGGAAGGTGGGAGTATATCCTCAGACTGTTTGTGAGATGATGATGGTGATGATTATGACAGCCAGCACAGCACAGACCACGACCAAAATGATCTTCTTCTACAAAGAGGAGTAGGAAACAGAGAGTCAGTGCGTATGGAACATACCCTTGTTCTAGTGCTGATCTATCAAAACCACAGAGGCACCTCTATCCTTCACCCATAGGAACTCAGAAGTAAAAGGATGGGAAAAGTAAACATGTTTGCTCCACCTAGACTGCTGGATGAACTTATAAAAACAGGTTTTGCCAGTATGCTAGCTAGTTGATCCTTGTGTTATTCCACAGACAGCTGTTCAATACAACTGGAGTTCAGTTATTCACTGGTTCATCAACACTCTGAGCAGAGCAAATATGAGGATTGTGAAAATTTCTTATAAACCTGTATAGTATATTCCCAAAGCAAATTAACAAAAACAGACAACCCCAAAGTACAACGAAAGGACACATTAAAAATTACACAAATTACAAATAAAAAACCCAAAAAATTACATTCCTGTCTAGGACTACATGATGGCCCAACCAGCTTGAACCTGCGCAAATAAAACATGTAAGCCAACACACCACTGAACATGCAACCCCACTCCAAAGACAAGCTCAAATCCTTTACCCACACAGAGGCACACCCGTGGCCTAGACAAAACACAGCTGTAAACACCCTGCACCGCTGATAAAATGGCAGGCGTGACGAAGACTTACTCAACATTCTGCTGTACTTAGGCTTGCTTGAGGCCCACAGACAGGCCAATTATCAGAGCCACGATGGCCAGAATCACCACCACAACACACACTATAATTATTGTTTTCTGGAAGACAAACACACCAACGCAGCTGTGGTTATTTCCAGCAATTGTGTAAAACAAATAGCACTCCTGCCTTTGAGGTCAGACTGTGGGACAACCCTATATTATCAGATGAGATATTCATCTGTCAGTTAAACATTCTCACCGAGTAGAGATAACCTTGTAAGTGGACTGATGCACAAACACACCTATGGCAAACACGTGAAAATGAAAGGCAGACAGATGCAATGAGTTGTCTGTATGTAAGGGTGAACTGTGGATGTCTGTGAAACGTGTGTAAAGGTAGTAACCAGGTCTCACCACAAGGAGGCAACATCCATCTGTTAACAAGGATCAGGCGATTAGGAGAGGAGAAGAAAGCTGAGGAGAGGTTCGGCAAAACAAGAGAAGGCAGGAAGAGCAGGAGAAAAGGGAGCAACGAGGGTTTTAATGCTGGGTCTTTGGGAATGGAACCGTTCTCCACTGAGCAACTCACACGCCGCGCCTCCTGCTGGTACTTGGCAGCCTTTTTGGTGTCTGCCACAGCCCTGTCCACAAAGCCCACCGACTGGTCCACATTGCTCTCAATCCGGTCAATGATGCCACCCTGACCACGGCCGGGTGGACCAGCAGTATGAGAGTCACGGGCAAGTAAAGACAGAAAGACAGAGAGGACCAAAGAAAGAGCAATATGGAGAGACAGAGAGTAGAGAAGCGCAAGTGGACACAGAGGAACCAGAAGAAGAAAAAGAAGAAGGCACACATTTATCATTAAAGAGCTGAAACGGAGCAGCACAGTTTGGGGAAGCATGCAACTATCTGTATACCTGCATGTGTACTTCTGTGAATGTGTATGAGGCTTCTTGTGGGTGCATTTATTGAAGGCAGAAACACTGCTTCGGTTTAAAAAAAGAGAAGTGACTAACAGGATATTACACCTAAATCCTCAAAGCTGTGAACAAGAAGAGCTGGTAACATGAAAGACAGATAGTGCAAGAGAGAAAGAGAGGTCAGTAGGAAACATAGCATGTCTTAATCTACAACATACAGATAAATACAGAGATGTTTACATACCTTTCTAGCTTTGCTCTGATACCTAACTGCTTTTTTGGTCTCAGATTTTGCCACTTCTATGTGATCCACTGATTTGGATACATTCACCTCAATGTTGTCTATAACATCTCCCTGAAAATACACAGATTCAATGTCATTATTTACAATTCTCACAGCAAAATAAACATGCACTACGCCACAAAAAACAGTACATACAAATACACATACACTTATACACAGACGCAATCACAAAATGTCAATAAAAAATAAAATGCACAGAAAGATTGTCAGTTTGTTTTGCCTTACCTTATTGTGTACTTTCCCTCAGATTGCATGAAATCAATCGTAAAGCTAATTAAATCCCTCAATAAAAATATCCAAATGATGTCAACAAATATTGACTAGTATATAATGCCTTTGACAGACACAATGTTTACAATGAGGGTTTGAATGGACTGATATGGAAGAAATCCAGAGACAGAAAACATATGTCCAATCATCTGACCACTCACTTTCAAGGGTTTGGATGAAGATGTGACCACCACAGCAATAAAAGCTCAGGAGCCCACAGCCAATGCAACAGACAAGATGAATAGCACGTCTTGAAAAGAAAAGAGGGCTGAGGAATAAGGGGGGAAACAGAGAAAGACGAAAAAGAAACAAAGAGGAATACAGAACGAGTGCAGGACAGGACAGTCAAAAGAGGGAAGTGAGTGAAGAGAAATGAAAGGAATGCAGAGGAATATGGGGAGAGGAGAGAGGGGAAAAAAGAGAATGCAGACAGATTGATTGATGAAAGATAAATGAATTAATATGGAGATGACTGAAGAAGGAGGAGCAAAGAGAAGGTGAGTGTACCTGGCTCTCTACTAGCATGGCGATGTCTACAAACATGTCATGCAGCTCCTTAATGCTGCTCTCCAGGCGCACAATGTCCTTATGTCGTGCCTCAATCTCACTCAGAGCCTGCTTAGACATGTTGGAATCTACAATCTACACACATACAAGAAAAAGATAAATATTAAAAATGAAATGCAAATAGTTAGGAGACAAACACAGTAGCCCCGTTAACATGGACAGTTTTTTTGTCATTCCGAATAAACTATTCAGAATGAACATTGTGTGTTATCTGTTTATATGGAGTATGTTCTATTCCGCTCTAGAATCTTTGATTGGAATAGCCGTTGCTATTTTGCTTTTACTCGAGAAGCTACAGCAGGCAACCCAATTGACCATATACATGGATGATCAATTGGAATAAGAATGGAATACACATCCCTTTCATTCCAATTAAAATTCTAATCAGATTGGCAGTTTTATTCTGATCAAGGTGTTCATGTGTTATTTTTACTCCAATTGAGCCACTATTCCCATTCTAATCGAATTAAAAGTGTCCATGTAAACCCACCTAGTGCCACTAGTGACAAACTGATTCAACTGTAGCAAATGTCAAGGACAAAGTGTATGAATGTTTTTTATGCACAATAGGAAAAGATAACTCAATTTTCCTTTCAAGAAAAGGGTGCTACAAATGTTATGGATTTGCCCATGATGTTACTCTTTAATAAATACTTTAATTTGTACACTGCAGTTAAACACGGTAAACCATTCAAACTTTACCCCTGCAGTGAAGACTGCTGCATTTCCACTCTCCAACATCTCCTCCAACTCATCATCAGTGGTGGCTTTACCAGCTGAGGGAGAGAGAGAGAGAGAGAGATATAGAGACAGAGAGATCACGCCGTTATGGTGACAAGTGAAAGAGGAATAAGAAAATTAGGAAGTAGGAAACGGATCACTGATAAGGCTGAGTATTGTTCCTGTGTCCACAACCACATTAACGCATGAGTGTTTCAATGCATTTGACCACATGACTGTGTGTGTGTGTGTGTGTGTGTGTGTGTGTGTGTGTGTGTATACACACTGATCTCTAGCTGCCTCTGGATACGTCCTTTACTCCTCTCTCTGAAATCCACCTGAGCCTCGTTGTACTTCGTCATCACTTCGACAAACTTCCGTGATAGAACAGCATGCTGCAGACGGAGGAGGCATGGTTAGATTACTGTCCTGTTCAGTGATGACAATGTGTTTGCCACTTCTTATGGCTGATGGAGATAAGGGAATCATTAGCCCACCTGTGACTTGCGTATCCTCATATCAGCAGACACCCTTTCTTCTTGGTCCGTTTCCAAATTCCTCTCAATGGCTGAAGAGATTAACACAACAATCTTAAAGATGTAGGGCATTTAAATGTAAAACATTCAACATATACAGTATACTATTTACACAGTAGCCTACATAACAATTCAGCTTCTTCAGTTGATTGGTCCAAGTTCAATCACCAGTCCACAATCTTCACCAGTAATTTTAATTCATAGGTCAAGGACACTTTTAACAAAACTTCTCAAGGACTTTCCCAAACAGAGTTTAAAAGCATTCCATGCACACGTGTATTGGTACTGTAGGCATTTCCACTTCTATACTATATTTCTTGCTATATTAAACACTTGTTTGCAATATTAAACACCAACAATGTGTTGGGTGTGTGCTATTGCTAATATTACTGTCTGTTGAACGGATGATATGTAGTGGGTGCCCTGTGGTTTAACCAGGGAAATCCCTGTCTCTCCTCACATCTTTTGGCTTGCACTGAGTTTTGAGTACAGGTGATACTGATCTTGATACTGATCAAATATTGACAATAATACAATGCTTATTGTATAATGTCCTCTACTAAATGAGGGATGCCGTTTATGGTCAAGGTTGTAAACTGCTGTAGTTGAACTTCCTTTATTTAGTTGTGGGGAAGGGTGCTGTGCACTTACTCTTAAGTTTGTTTCGGGCATTGTTAGCCATCTTTTTAATGTCGTTTGTGATAGCCTCGAGGTCATCTTGTGTTTCTGGAAGGGGGAGAGAAATAATGTGAAAGTCAAATACAGTATACAGCCCCTAGTGTTTACATTAGCTTTACATAAGCACACATTGTTCTTTAAATAAATATAATTTCCTTTACTCCCAAACCATGCCAATTCCCTTCATCTACACCATGGCACATTTTCCAGGAAGTTGAGTGCAGATCCCTGAAGCTGACTGTGAACTGGATGATAACATTTACAGACTGGGAAATGACTGGGTTCACCGTGTGCACCCAGAGGTTTGGACGGGGAAGTTCAAATAACCAAGGGAAACCAAACTGGTGTTTTGGTTTCCAACAGTATGCAATGTATGTGCATCTTACTCTGTTCTGATGTGGGAGCGGAGAGTATAACTGAGTAAAGCTTCTTCACTTCAACAACATTTTCATCAATCTTGTCAATGCTACCCCTGATGTCTTCAATCTGAAACATAAAGACACTGATGTTAGTGAGGGGAGAAATAATCTTGTGATGCAATTCCACAACATTGTGTTCAAGATGCAGCAGAACACACTCATATCTGCATAGATGAAGAAGAATATCTCAATGTGAGCAAACTGCTGAGTTATCTCATGTGAAATGACATTGCAAATTCTTTATATCACACAATTTATAGAATGTAAACGCCACTTTTTATGCCTAATACATGCCAAGTAACCATTATACGTTTATTAAATGGTCATTATTGTGATGCCATGGACAATCATGATTCATAAAAGTAAAAAATAAACTTCAATGTACATTTTGTGATTCTGATTTCTTAATATTTTCTGCAATATTTTGCAATTGCTGTCCATTTAGGGGCTTAGTTTTAATATTTTGTATGTTTTTATATTAAAACCTTTTTACAAATTATTTTGAAGACCAAATAACTATGGAAGACCCATTTTTTCCAGTCACTTTTATCTCATTTGTTGTGATGTAGTATGTCCCTCATGCTCAGTGGCCCTCACCTCAACCACACTCCAATTAACGCATAAGGAACTTTCATTAAATCAATGACTTTGCCCAACACAAATCCACAAAAACACAAACCTGGGAAAAGAACTCGTCCATAAACGCTGCATTGTCCACAGCAATCTCCACATCATCTGCATCATCAGTGTCACACGTCTGAGGAAAAAACACATGATACCCATTGACCCATGGCACTTTCTGTTAGCTGTGTGTTCCCTGATCATTCTGTAATGCACATCAAGGTGGTCATTGGCCTAGTTGAGGGCACTAGGAATTACAGTGCACAAGAGTAGACACACTTAAATGCCAGGTTAAGAGTTAATATACTACACTGTGACAGTTTTCATTATTTCTCATACATAACATACTTTTTATGATTGCTTCTAAGGTTGCACGCACAAATATTCAGGTTCCACCTATTGCAAGCATTCCTCCAACTACACAGTTTATTATAAGGCTGTTCCACAATCCCACTACCTCAGCTGTTTTTAAAGTCATATATTCTCATATATAAGGTTTCAAATCATCGAAGGCTTCAAATTATCTTTTATGGGAGTCCTTTGCAACACACTCATCAGCACACTCATCACTGAAAGCACCTGACCTGTGACGCGTTAGGGCCTTGCTCAGCCAAAACTGTCTCGTGTCTTCCTGTGCTCTCTGTGCTAAAAGCTAGGGTTAAAAAGTTCACTCCCCCCCAAGTTACAAGTCCATAAAGACAGCTAGTCATATGGTAAATGTTCCTGCTGAACACATATACACATAGTAAAACATGCACACATTATACAAGATGTGGCCTATCTGTTTACCTTATTTCAAACTAATTCATTTTCCTGTCATTGTAGGTCACTTTGGACAAAAGTGTATATGCTAAGAACCATAAAGAAAAAAACATACTAGATATTTCAAACTTGGTGAGAGCTCAATGACACCACTTTTTTAGTTGTAATTCAATCTACCATGTTGTTTCAAAAATAACTTGCAAGGCTGCAACTAGGCTGAAGTGTGTTTGTGGCATAAACAACCACGATGAGCCCACACAGGATGCCGTCCGATCAGAGATATACTGTAAGTCAGCTCAACTTTCTATTAACGCTTTTAGACACGAGCCCTCCTTCACTGACAATCTCATTGCTCAGACCAGTTATGTAAAAACTGAACTAGGCCCTTCAGTCAAAAGTGTCATGAACCTTTTACACGTCAGTTTGACTATCAAATACATGCCCATCATTTGCATGAGAAGCTTTCCCCCTACGTAACACCTTAACAGAGTCCCCATAAGCTAGGCAGACAATACATATGTCTACACCACGCAAGCTTCCCCAGTGGAAGCTCTGAGGCAGTTGGATGACATTTCTTAGTACAGTTCTTAGTTGTTCCATCATTTAGTTAAGGACGAGAGAGACAGAGGGAAGCACAGAGACTGTTTGGCAGTTGAACCACAAAACTGTGACACATCCTTTGCGAACGTAAATGTGTGACTGTCATGATCTGTGAAACCAACGATGACAGCCAAGAATAAAACACTGAAAATCTAAATGATATTGCAATGTTACCCTATTACAAATGATAGTACTACAACTATTACATCCAATCAAACCTATTAGTTATTACACTACAGGTGGACTAAAGAAACTGACACAGAAAACAGAGACACTAACTATTTTCTTCCTCGCACAACCATGATCACAACCAACGGTGCAACAAGTCTGCTGTTTGCTAAAACCATCTCTGACAGCCACAGTATACGTGTGTGTGTGTGTGTGTGTGTGTTGCATGCTCCTTCAAGAACCATAAGAAACACTAGGAAACTAAACAAGTTGCCCCACCAGGTAGTTAAACATTCAACAAGAGGAGGGGGTAACGAGAACTAGGGAGAACTCTGCACAATGCTTTTCAAATCCCAGAGAAGTCAAACAAAGTTCCTTAAACCACATACAGGTGCTAGTCAGTCAGCAAATTGAGCAAAGTAACTGTAGGCCTACTGTTTTACTGTTTTATGCAGAAATTGGAGAGTTTTAGTGCCACCTTTAAAGTAGGCTGCCCTTGCTATCTTTTAACCCCTCACCACCCACTTCTATGTGTGAAAGTGCAGAGGAAAGTAATAATATACAGCCTTTAGGCCTAATATGAACTAATATGAATACATTTAAATACATTACTGTAGACACAAAAACAATAACAATTACATTCATGTTTTTGACTGACTGACTCATATCTGTGATGTAAACTAGGTCTGACTGAAACTATGCTAAAAAGGGTGACGCTCACAGTGCAGTGGCCTAACATACTTCCCTTCCAGGATTACCTTTGGCTTCAGGTAAGAAAAAACACACAGTCAATAGTAGGTCACTATGGTAATAAATCCAGGCTGGTTCAGAGAGAGAGAGAGAGAGAGAGAGAGAGAGAGAGAGAGAGAGAGAGAGAGAGAGAGAGAGAGACTCTCCCAGCAATAATCTCTCTGCATCCTGGTTCTTTCAGTTTAAATATCCTACCTTTCATCTACAGCTGCTCAGGAGAGCTGTGATGATGTAGTAGCCTAACCCTTTGACTACCCTGTCCATGTCCTATAGAAGGCCAATATTCTAGTGACCTTTAGGCTTAGGAATTTACGCACACATAAATAGCATTTACATCTTTGTAATGGATTCTGTCTGTGACAGACTGTCAGAAACTGGGAAAGAGATTTCACAATATCCTGCTCACAAGATCCCATCCTGACCCATCCCCCAGTCTCCAACAATCATCCACGCGATCAGCTGAGAGAATCATCTGTCAGCGAGCGGGTTCCACTCCAAGGGACTATCGAGTTGGCACCTACAGTGAGCCTAGTAACCACAGACACTATATTGAAGTCAGTCCCATTGTCATTTCCTAAAGAAATTTGAAATACGTTCCATACTTTTGTTTAAAACATAGGCCTACGTTCAAACAGGCTACCTGCCACAGAACATGTGATACCATAGTAATCGCGTTCTCAAACACCCCCGAGTCGCCTTGACCACCTCTGCCTTGCCAAGGTCGACTTCTCGGCTTGGGGATGACGTAATTTAACTTCTGGGTCTTGCTGAAGTCGTTAAGCCAAAGTTTGTCACGTTAAAAGTATAGGCCACTCACCGAGTTCTACAACCGTGTTCAAATAAGACAATATGTTGAGAGTGTAGGCTAATATCAAATGACTGTCCAGCAGGCTATCAATCCATGATTATAAACTCACCGCTTTGAGTTGCTCCAATCGGTCCTTCATGTCTGAAACAACCAACTACGCTAAAAAATATGCAAAATAAAATAAGTTAATATATTTGTAAAAACTGACAGGCAGTGGCTCGCACCAAAACCTGCGCAATGTCAGTATGCTACGTTGAAATTGGCAGCCAGTTTAATAGCTAGCGGTAACAGGTCCCGCTGCCAGAGTTCAAATATGCTCCCCAAGACGCCGTGGTTGAAGTTTGAGAACGGGCTTCAGGCATAAAAGTGGGAACAAAATACTCCAGGAATATTCCATACAATATGGCTGCTGCGTTCCAGAGCCGTTTTTCCTTTTTTGCTAAATCTATCCGCTCAGAGGATTAAGACAACAGTTGTGTGCAGTCCGCTTAATCTCTTCCCCCGTTCTCTCCCTCCCTATCTCTTTTTCGCAGTAATCATTCTAAAACGCACTTTTCACTTCACGCATGCTCAGTGCTCCCCTCGACAACACTTAAGCACTTGTTTGACAAGGGGCCTCGCCCTGCAAAGGGTTTGGCTACCTGTCTGTGTATGCAAGATCTTAAAGGGGCGATATCCACCTGTCATTTCACCATCGCAGTAATATCCACTCGTCTCTCTAACACACCCACAGACAGACCAGGATCAATAATATCGCCCAGGCTACTCCGAAATACATAGGGCAATTCACGTAAGTGGTACTTGTGTCAGACGGTCACAACTAATGAAAGAAGTCTGTTAAATTGGGGTAGTTATTTACAAGACTTTAATCCACTGAGTAAAGATGGCGTGAGGTATGAATTATTTCAGGATTATGCTATGGTGCGGTTTCCAATCGTATTGGCAAGTTATTTGTTCTATCAATAAACCCCAAAAAACAAATTAATTAGAGGAAAATTCTCTTCATAGACCTCCATACGTCTTGTACATGTAACATTAATGCAAAACACGCATCTTCAGAATTGTATGCACTTTTTATATCCGCGATTCGGCCCAACGTATCATTTATGAACCACACATGCATTGCACATCCTGTCAAAAATAACAATGTAACGCTTTCTGGCAATAATTGGCATTTCTATTGTGGGGGTCACCTAGACAGCTGTGCCCAGCCCTCGTCTTTTTTGAAGGCTCTATGCTGCCATCTGCTGAACTAATTCAGTGGTAACAAAAAAACACTCCCATCTCTGGCTGATCCACAGCATGTAGACCTTCCATCGGCATCGGCAACTTATGTATGACTGATATACTAGCAGGACAGGCTTTTTTAAATTAAGTACTGAACCACAAATGTTAGTGTTCACTAGTACAGACCAAAATTCTGATCATATTTTGCAAGGGGATCACAAGATGTGGTCAGGATCAGTTCAATCAATGAGTAAATGTTAAGACATACAGACATCATAGGGGTAGACGGAGTACAGTTACAGTGTATAATGTTGCTGCAATGGCTCTTTCCAACTCAAAGGCAAAGCAAAAAAAAAAAAAAAAAAAAAACACAATCATATGCTCATTATACACATACAAGACCTAGGTTTCACAGGATATACCAAAAAAAAAAAAAATAATAATAATAAAATAAAGCAATGTTACACCTCGCTGCATCACCAGCAATGCCTTATTGAGACAGCATGAAGCATTAGCTATAACAGGGACCACATCCAAATCACAAAGGCAAGCCAAATGTATTCAGAATGTTTTTATTCAAAGTTTAACTCTTAAGTGCTGGGAGTCTTACAGAGTTTAAGTTCTGTATAACACCATGAAAAGCTCTCATCCTTAACCAGCGTTTACACTAGTGTATTTGAGTGGGTGCATGTCTGTGTACATATGTATGTGTAAAGTCCGCGCATTGGTGTTTTTACTGTTAGCGAGTCTACACTGAATTCCGAGAACCACACAAATTCACTTTTTTCATTTTGAAACACAAAAACAAAAACGAAAAAAGTTGAAAAATAAAAATAATCTGCATTGGGATTTTACAGTAAAAGGGGCAGGGGCAAACTCTGTCGCCACTGAAGAGCCTGATGACTTCTGGCCACCAATGGCAAGAGAGAGAGTACAAGAGTCACATGTTAAAGATCATCATCCTCATCTGGCAGAGCTGTTTCTGATGCCACCTGCAGAGGGGACGGGGGACAAAGACAAAGGTCAGAAACTCCATCCAAACAGTGCAGCTATGGCTATGTGCAGTGCAGTGCAACTGTGACTAATACTCACTTTAAGGTCATGCTCATACTGTGCAGCAAGTGAGGGGTCCATGGCAATTTCGGGTGGCGCCAGAGCAGGCATCTCCACAAACTCCAGGTTGGGGTCGCCGATCAACTTCCGCGCCAGCCAGAGGAAGGGCTTCTCGAAGTTGTAATTACTCTTTGCAGATATGTCGTAGTACTGGAGGGGAAGAGAAGCAATGGAAGTATATCAACACTAGTGTTAATTTCGTCAGACGAGACGAGAGGAAATATGTTCGTCAACAACCTTTTTTTTCATGACTAAGACGAGACGATGACGAGACGGCAGTAATGTCCTGAAACGCTGACTAAGTGTTAAGACTATCTTAAGATGCATTATTGTTGACGAAAAAAGACGAGACTAAAATGTTTTGCATGAAATAAAAACTAAGATAAAATCTCCCTTCATGTTTGTCTACAAACATGAGAAGACAGAATATCTAGCTGTTATATTTTCAAAATATTCCGAATGAGTTCATACGCAACAGCTTTCCTGTAGGCTAGTCTACGTGCTGCTGCTGCAACCCTGTGGCTGCAACACGAAACAAGAACACTGGAGATTTCTGCCAGAGTTAGCAAGCTAACTACCTAAGCTTTATGCCACAATGCTACATACCCAGAAGTTGAAGCTTCTCTCATACAAATTAACATCCCCCAGAATGTCCATACGAAAATGTTCAGCATGTAATGTCAACTATTTATCTAGTTAGACTGATGATTCAAAGTTTGCTAGCAAGTAAGCTAATATGGAAAGTTCTCTAGCAAGTTAGCTATGGCTAAGATGGAGAGTCTGTTTGGGGAATGTGTTGTGTTTGGGCATATTGCCATCTAGCTTGGTAGGAGTAAAACATTAATAGTTTGGCCCTCGACAGTGTTTCTCAAACTTTTTTTCATTTTCAGGACCACTTAACTAACCCTAGCTAAAAAAAAAAAAAAGACCTACTTCAACAGTAGCCTATAATTAGTCTACACAATAGGCCTACTCACTGAACCACCTTGCTTATTGTCTTTGCACTTTGCTTATTGTGTCAGAGGATTCATACTGTATGATTTAAACTGGCATATCTTACATAGACAGTGTTGCAGAACTGTTTCATTTGTTATAAAAAAAAGACTAAAATGTGTTGACAAACTGACTAAGACTAAGATACCTTTAGTTTTCTTTTGACTAAAACTAGACTAAAATGACGAGACTTTTAGTCGACTAAAACTTGACTAACAAAAATGATATTTGAATGACTAAATATGACAGACTAAAAAGGACATTTCGTCACAAGACTAAGACTAAATTAAAAATAGGTGACAAAATTAACACTAATCAACACAAACTATAGATAGACAGAGTAGGAAGAACAGAAGCCAGCCAAACACTAAGCCTGTCTGGATAGTCAGGGAATATCAACTAGTTATCTTTAGTAAAGCTTTGAGCCCACCACTACAGGCAATTTGTAAAGCTCTGGAACGCATAGAATTGCCTGATGATGGTCCGAAACGTTGCAAGTTAAAGTTAAAATTGCAAATGAAGACAGTGTGCGGGAGCTTGCTACTTTTTTTGATATTGGTGACCCTGTGGGCCTTCTCCGACGCATCCGTCCCAGGGAGGTGTGCAAAAGTACTTAACATTCTATAGTGCTGGACCGACAGACAGCAGGCTTTTCCTGCTCACCTAATTTAAAGTTTACCCCAGGTTTAAAGCATCCAGTGTATACAGTCAGAAAAATTTGCATCAGCCTTAAGCAATGAGTATGAGGTTACTTGAAACAGAAAAGCTCAAAGCTTCCATTTCAAACTCTGGGAAAATAGCTTATTTTGCCATCTACCCCAGAGTATGATAAGATGCAGCTTTCCCTTCTCTTCTGTGTGCGTGCAGCAACTCTGACACTGTTGGCCTAGCTTAGCATAATTCACTTAAAGTGGGTTATTCAAGTTATCCTATAGCAAAAAGGAAACAAAAACAACCCACTTGCACTAAAATATACTACGATTGGCTTATGGTGTCAAACTGAGTAATTGCATGCACAGAAAAAAGAAAAGAAATGATCTAATCTGGGGTAGATGGCAAATAAGATGTTTTCCCAAAAATGTGCTGTTCCTTTAAAAACCTTTGCTAACATTAAGGTCAAACATCAAGGCTCCTGATAGATACTGGGACTCCCATCAAGAAAAATCTTGAACACCACCAAGCTGGGTGTGTCAAAAACAGACTAAAAATACATACACTCACAATTACAAGATTACAGTGTTGACAGGTTACCTGCAGATTCTTCTTGCGGTGAAAGACAATGCTCTTGGCCTTCACTTTTCTGTCTTTGATGTCCACCTTGTTGCCACAAAGCACAATGGGAATGTTTTCACAGACACGGACCAAATCACGATGCCAGTTGGGCACGTTCTTGTAGGTCACTCGAGATGTGACATCAAACATGATGATCGCACACTGAGCTGGAGATACACAAAGAGATTAGTAGGGCGAAGCAAGAAATGTCTCAAGAATAATTGCAGTATATTGGATAGCCAGATTATTCAAAATGTAAAGGTATGAACAATAAACACCTACCTTGAATGTAATACCCATCTCTGAGGCCTCCAAACTTTTCCTGACCAGCTGTGTCCCAGACATTATACTTTATGGCTCCTCTATTAGTGTGGAAGACCAAAGGATGAACCTCCACCCCAAGAGTGGCTAGACAAAGAAGGAATCGCACACACACACTATGATCACACAAGTATACCCACCCACTGAACTCGATGGTAATTGATGCAAACGTTCTAGAAGTGTTCCTTCCGAGACATTCGTCACTACTCACCGACATATTTCTTTTCGAACTCCCCCGTCAAATGTCTCTTCACAAATGTAGTCTTTCCGGTACCACCATCACCCACCAACACGAGCTGTGGACAAGGGAGAAGGGACAGTGAGACTTCACTCCATCACGTCGACTGATCGCAATGACGGCATCTCAAAGAGTGATCCCCAAAAGTTACGCATCACTTCCATCATCTTACCTTAAACTGGACTTGAGGTTCGGTTTCTGCCATGGTTGTCTGACGATTGCTCTGCGTGTCGCAGTGTGTCGGTCTGTGAGACAGAAGGCGGGAGGGTTAACAAAGATAGTGTCCTCCCCATCTTGCTTCATGATAAGTCACCGTTGACAGCGGATCCAAGCTTTATTGCTGGGTTTCTGCATGAACCGCATGGCTTAAAAAAATCTCCGCATCATTGTTAGGGCCTACATAGCATAACTAACAAAAGTTGCTAGCTAGCTAATGTTAGCGTCAGAGTGATTGTTAAGTTGACTAGCGCGCTAAGTTACGTTTCAACACAAGATTCCTCTTCCATAAATGCACCGTCCGAAAACAGAGCCTCCATAAAAATTAAGAATCATACCCAGCACTAGGTAACGTTAACACCATACATACATCTGGGCCATTTTGAATCAACTATTAGGCATCGATGTTAGCATCTCGATCCATAGCGCTGTTGGATGGCAAAACGCCATGTTGCACTGCCGCACTTTTCTAGCTTCGACTGGAACAAAACCTGTCCAGCACCGAAATATCTTCCCTCGCAAATCGCCCACAAACGGCGTCACTATTATATATTCCAATTAAGACCTACATCCTACTGTACATAAATATGATGACCCAGAAACACATATGCAATGAACAATAACACCTTACCAACAATGCACGACAATCCAAGCAGACAAAACGAGGGAAAACCCAGGTAGCTAACAAATTAGCTAGGGCCTAAAGACTAGCAAGTAGCACCCACTGTAATGGTAGCGTTAGCTAGCCACCACGATAGCATGAAATTTCCTAGCACGTTAAGATGCCCAAAACTTTGTATACCCAATAAATAAGCAACACCCACAACAAAGCTACGCTAAATGCGACCTGGGAAGTTTCTAGAGCTTTATACTCATCACATAAATCCAACTTATCAATGAATTACGACAAATGTTACATCAGCACTTATGTTCCGCACTTACCCGGCGCTGAAGTGATAGGAAAAGAGCAAATGGCGACGTCCACGCGGGATTCAGCGTGGGTCAACTGGCTATATGTTTCCGCCCTTTTCACGTGACTTAAAATTTTCCTCTCCAAATTGTCAGCTCGAGGGTGACTCTTGGTGGTAATAGCTGGAATAACACCCTTTATCCTTGGTAGGAGAACACTATTCATTGTTCTTTTCACCAGTAATAAATATAACAACAAAAATGATGTAGGCCTTGCATGTTTGTTTTTTTTCTGCACAAGGCTTCATTATGTTCCCTTGTATTCTCAAATGGGAAAGATGTGTCACATGTAGGCTATAACCAGCAGTCAAATATGAAAATATAAACAAAGCAAAGATTATGTTCAAAGCTTTATTGTATTTTCCAAAGTCACTCTACATACATTTATCAGTTGTTATTCAATTGTTACGGACAAAATGTGTCCATAGTTTTGCTGAATTCTATCAGCTTTAGTATAGTATTGTGCGTATAACTGACATTGGCGCGGACTTGATTAGTCTATTTTTTAACTGCTTACAGTGTTAGCTTAATATATTATTCTGACACATTTTGACACATAGATTTGTGTGGTTTATAGTTGGTTAACATAGTGTTGTCAGTAGCCTATCTGAAACATAGGCTATATGTTTTAAGTGTGTGTGTGTATGTGTGTGTGTGTGTGTATGTAAAAACATGAAGTTATTCATCTATATAAATAGTCGGCCTCGATATTAGCGGCGATCTCAGCTTCCCAGCGATCACCATTATTCAGCAGCTTCTCTTTGTTATACAGCAATTCCTCATGAGTCTCAGTGGAGAACTCAAAATTAGGCCCCTGAGTGAAAGTGAGAGAGAAAGAGGGAGAGATGTAGTTTGTAAATATCCATTGAGAAACTAGAAACTAATGTACAGGTCTGCTCTGTGTCTATTGAGAATCTAATGAGCAGGTCTGCTGTCGTTATTGAACCCAAAGCAGTAACTCTGGGACAAGCTTAGACACAAGGGCAAATGATCTTTACCTCTACAATGGCATCAACAGGACAAGCCTCCTGGCAGAAACCACAGTAGATGCACTTGGTCATGTCAATATCGTAGCGGGTTGTCCTCCTGCTTCCATCTGCACGAGTCTCAGCCTCAATAGTGATGGCCTGAAGCACATGTGAAAGATGTCTGTTCTCAATTGTTCTCAATATGTCTCTTCTCAATTCTCAACTGTGCCCTGCCTAGGGACTGCAGATGTAAATTAGCCTAAGGGTACAATGCATCAAATGGCAACATTTATGTTCAAACATAACACAACATTGTACATCATCCCTAATAAATAAAACAAATAAAACAAATAAATCAATTACACTCAGCCTGTGTGTGTCAGTTGTATCTTCCCTATGTATGTTTGTACTCACATTTGTGCTTGTGTGTGGGGTTTGCCTTTACCTGTGCAGGACAGATGGCTTCGCAAAGTTTGCAGGCAATGCAGCGCTCTTCTCCGTTGGGATACCTGCGCAGAGCATGCTCACCACGGAAACGGGGTGACAGGGGTCCTTTTTCAAATGGGTAATTGATAGTAGCTGGCTCACGGAACAGGTAACTCATTGTCATCCCTAAACCTACAAGGACCACATAAAGTATACCATCAATGCACCCACAAATACACGTTCATTTGTTCTGAAATTGCCATTAATGTACATAGCCCAAGCCTGGCACAATTTCATTCATACACATGACTCATAATAACAAAGCATGGATACTTATTTTGAGACACTGAATTGACTCACCTCTGAAGAGCTCAGTCCATAACAGTGTCTGAGCAGCACGGTCTGTTATTGACTTCATATCAGTGGCCTCTTCCCGTGCATTTACATACTCTATACAAGGCAAAGAATAGCACTGTCACATTTTGTATACGTGCAAGTCTGTGATAGTGTTAAAATGGCTATAATGGCTGTGTAGAGGCAGTGTAAGAGTCTGAGAGAGAAGTGTGTGTGTGTGTGTGTGTGTGTGTGTGTGTGTGTGTGTGTGTGTGTGATACTTACTGAATGCCTCTCTCTGGACTGACAGACTGAACGGTCGGACAAGGCCAGGATTGACTCCAAAAGTGCCTGATTAAAATAGAGAACAATGTGGAATTAGCGTATGGCTCCCAAACAGCAGATGCTTTGGACGATTCAGGTCAACCTGAACAGAAGGAATGTTTTTAGTGCAACAGTTTACATTCTATTTAAAAATTAGACTGAATCAAATAGGACAAATATCAACTGAAAACTTATTCAGTCAGTATTGTCCCTCTATTTCTTAACTGGGATCAGGGAGTGCTGCTGCAAAGCAGAAGCCATCTATTTGGCAGGCAAAGCTTCATTGAACTCAAGTTCTCTACGGACACTTCTCTCTAAATAGTGAATAACACACATATAAACACACTCTTACCTGGTCTAGACGAACAATAGAGAAGTCTCAATGCAGTGGACATTGTGGCAAAATGACACTAGAGAGAGCGAAAGAGAGGTCAGCCTAACCAGATTTCCTCTCCTAGTCCCTCCCTAATCACTGTTCCCAATCCTACTGCTTACATCACAGATGCACTACTCACAACATTACAAAACACAGCTGAGTCATATGAAGCATGCAGTAGGGGCTGGTGGGGTATTTTATGGTCAGCTGAAATGCACAATGTATTACATAATCAAGCTATATTGTACATAGATTGATTTCCATGATACATTCTCTCACAACAATTCATCTATATTTTTTAGTGTCTCAAATCATTGGTGCCATGTTGCCTAGGCTATGGGGGTTGTCTGTCTCACGTGTTGTATTAGAATGATCAACATCATGCTATGACCAGGAGTCGTGTTCAAAGTAGGCTAGGGTTTAAGCTATGTAGGCTACTTGTCTTTTGACTTCATATTCTCAGTGCGTAATATTTACTGCGAAGTGTGGGCACATATGCAAAATGTCGCAGTTATGAACCTGTTCCCCAACAATTATGAAGTTACCTAATGCACCAAATAGGCCTATTTAAGCCCATTGGCTGAATTAAAAAAAAGTGTCCCGTTACATTGTAATTACCAGTAGCCTATCAGCAGTAGGATACTACGAGTTATAAATTATGCTGAAAAGAAGTTTCGGTATACCGACAAGAAGCACACAGGTGAGACTCACTAAAAAGGCTCGTCGAGTCGAATAAAGGCCAATGACGCAGTGCGATAACTTACCGTGATTATCGCAGTCCTGAAAGTTAACGGTCTGTCCGCGCAAGACGTCTGAACCAAGGACCAATCGTGCACACACGCATGTACCAACACAGGAAGTCGCGGCTCCCTGTGGCTAATATTTGGTTTTCGAGAAAGAACTTTTAAACAACACTTGTATCTAATAGGCTTAGGGTTTATTCAGATTATAAATACATCAAATAACAGCAAATAGCAATATGATTCCATACAACAATCACAACCTGACCTTTCACATAGGCTACTTGAACTTGGACTACTGCTTGGCCCCTTGAAGACAACTATAGCCTACTGTAGTGAGTAGTGTCATTTGAGGCTCCCTGAGCCTCAGTCCCTCTTGCAGAAAGCACGGAAGTCCCTCCCTCCACCTCTCATCTCTGTGTCTTTCTGTCACTCTTTGCTCTTAACTCCTGCACAGTGGAGAGGAACATCAGGTAATTCAACATTTTTTTAAACGAAAAGCTTTGTTCTGTACTATTTAAGCCTTACATTTTGCCTGGTAAATAAATCATAACCTCTCAATCACCCACAAAGATATTAAAATGGTTGGTTATGGCACCCCATGAAACTGTCGGATGATCAGAACGTTTGTTTTTTGTGTTGTGCATAGATCAATAACTAAAACATTTTTCCTGACATTACTTGGCCTCGCACTCTCTACTAGTGATGTCGGTCCAACAGGACCATACAGGAGACAAAGCTGACTTGGAGCCATCGGGGTCTTCAACAGAGACAGATCGCTTTGGATTCATTTTGGGGAATGGAATCAACGCTGGGTTAGTGCCTTGAGTAATGTTGAATAACCTCTGTATGTAGAACCTCTATGAGATGGGATGAGGTGGGAGAGCCCTGAGGCTTTAAGATTAAGAGTTATATGATCTTGGAAATGTAAATGTTCTCACTCTTTCTCTATTTCTTTTCAAACCAACTGTCACCCACTCAACTCCCTCACGATCTAACCCTACATCCTGCCTGTTGCCATAGAGACCTTTCTTCCGCCTGTATGTGGTTTCCTGTTGTTTGGTGTCATTCTTCCGGTGATGAAACTGTGTTATTTAAACACTGTTGTTGATTTGAAGCTCATATTTCATCCATCATTATCTAGTTTACTTTTACATCGGCCTTTACACTAATTAATTAAAAGTAATACCACAGAAACATCTGAAGAACACATTCTGTTAATGACAATCTTGGTGGGTCTACGCAACTTCAGACATATGTCTTGAAATGACTTATTGTTATGGTCTGACTGTCATGTGTGTCCGTGTGTGTACATAGGGAAGGGCCCTCACCTGTCCTGGTGAGACACAGAGAGGTGAAGTGGCTCAGTATCATCAGTCAGTGGGACGATGTCTCTCAGCGGAGGAGCAGCAAGGTGTGTTTGTGTGCGCCTACACTTTTGTCAGATCTATTGTGAATTAAACGTGTTCTTTAAAATGTGTTAGCCACACATTAAAAGCAAGTACCATCCTTTCATTCATTTGTCATATAGATTCTATGCTCTCTACATAGTGTCACAGCTGTCACAAGCAAGTAAGGGCTGTATGTGGTGTATCAACATGAGGACATATCCCTGATAGCTACTGACTTCTTCCTTAGGTCAAGGGTCAGTGTCAGAAAGGTATCCCAGCATCCCTCAGAGCAAAGTGCTGGCCACTGCTGTGTGGGGCTATGCAGAGGATGGGTTACAACCAAACGGTGTATCAGGTAAGAGAATGTCTCCAAAATAGACACTGGACCACACAGAGGCAAAGTAGGTGGTATCAGAAGGTGGTGTCAGAAATGAATCTTTTTGTTTGAGGGAACAGTTTTTTCTGGCTGTATTCACTGCTGCATTTTATTAGCTTAGATTAAAACAAACGTTACATCTCAAGGGCACTTTCTAACATTTTGATGCCATCTTTTTCTGGCCCTGCTGAAATATTATGTATAATGTGTTGTCAACCATCACGACCAACCTACACGTCCTCTTTCCCTTAGACTCTGGATGAGCAGGAGGCCTTGCAGAGCTGGGTGGACGTAATAGAGAGAGACACAGACAGACAGTTTCCCTTCCATGAGATGTTTCTGTCAAAAGACAGTCATGGGTACAGTCTTCTCTCCCTCTTCCCACTTGTTTTTATCCACCCACCTCTCCCTGGACTAGAATTAGTCACTCTGAGAAAATACTAAATACTGTATACTGAAATACTGTCCTTCTCCATAGCCAAAGGCTAATTAGTGTTGTTTATGTTGTGGTTTGGGCAGGCAGCGCGAGTTATTTCGAGTGCTGAAGGCGTACACTCAGTTCCGTCCTGAGGAGGGATACTGTCAGGCCCAGGGTCCTGTTGCCGCAGTGCTGCTGATGAACATGCCCACTGAGGTGACAATCATTCTATTACATCATCACAGGCTGCTTACCACATCAATACCAGCCCCGGATGTGGACTCTAATTATACATTTGTGCTGACTGAATGTTGAAACTTCTACTGCACCATAGATGTAGTCAGTCCAGTTTTATGTGTGTGTGTGTTTGTGTTTGTCGGTCGTATTAATTATGATGAATACTTAAGAAGTTATTCAACCTGTTACTGTTCTGCTGTCTCAGGAGGCCTTCTGGTGCCTGGTGCAGATCAGTGAGCTGTACCTGCCCGGCTACTACAGTCCTCTGCTGGTGAGGCGTCATCACTGACTACATGTACACTCCCCGCACACAGACCACACTCGCTCAAATGGACGATGTGGAATCTGTATACCTGTGCATTCCTGTCCTTATACGGCTCTGCTTGTGCCTGCCTGTAGGAGGGTGTTCTGTTCGATGCTGCCATGCTCCCCTGGGTTCTGAAGAGGGCGTGTCCGGCAGCCCACAGGCACCTGCAGCGGCAGGGCGTGGAGCCGCTGATGTTCGCCACCGATTGGCTGATGTGCCTCTACACCCGACACCTGCCTTTCAACACGTTGCTGCGGGTCTGGGACCTGTTCTTTTGCTATGGTACAACCCTCTCCTCATCCGGTGTTACCGTGTTAAATGTCCTCCTGAAGTGCATGTAATCATCCTTCTTTTTTTTCTCTCCATTTTCCCCCATATTCCTCCTGCTATGCTTCCTACTGCCTTTCTTATGGTCTCTTCCTCGATGTCCCCCATCAGGCGTGCGGGTGTTGTTCCAGGTGGCAGTGGTGCTGGTGCGGCGGGTGCTAGGCCGCGGGGACCAGAGGGAGGAGTTAGACGGGCAGATGGAGACCCTGGAGCGCCTGAGAGGGGTCAAGGACTACCTGCAGGGCGAGGATGCAGATGCATTCATCCAGGAGGTCAGTTGGGGAGACATCATGACATGCTGAGCTGTACTGACCCCATGAAATTAACCATGACTTCAGCCATTAATGTTCCAGTGTGTGTCCAGAACTAAATGTAGATTGTACAGGGCAGAAAGAGCACAATAATGTTATGGCCTCAGGCAACTGCCTGTCGTGCCAATAGATAGTGCTGGCTTTTTAAATTTGTATGTTTCTGAGGTTGTTGGGCAAGATTTAAATATACAATACTAATAAGAAAGGTGAACTTTAACATATATACTGTAACATATGGCTTAACATAATTTTGGTTTAATATAACAACAGGCCCTGCTGTTTCTCTGGAAATGTACTAATGTCAAAATCCTTTCTTCTAAATACTGTCTACAGGTATGCTCAGTGTCCCTCTCTGAGAAAGACCTGCAGCGAAGGACAGAGAGAGAGCTGGAGAAATGGAGAAAGGAGCGGCCAAACTCCACCTTTGACCCCCGTGCCCGGTGCCATGGATACCTGATGGCATGGGAGAGGGTGAAAGAGTTGGAAGAGAAGAAAGAAAAGAAAGTGAAGGAGAAAGGGAACCGGTCCCTGGCATTGCCCCTCCTTCGATCACCGTCCTCCCTCTCGCCGTCGCTCCTACGGAAGAAGTGGAAAAAGAGAGGAAGCAAGGTCACAGACGACGGCGAGGGGAGTACAGGAGAGCTGGGGCTCTTCCACGGAGATAAACAAGAGAAGAAGAACAGAAATGACAGTATTAGCAGCGTCAGCAGCATGCAGGCTCCTCACAGGGCCAAACCAGACAGAAGCATGGAGGAACCTGGCATGACTACACAAATTCCTGGCCCTTCAAAAGAAGGCAGCCACTTCAGATCCTCTTCAGATGGAAGCATGATGGTAGCGGGGTCAGCACCGGCTCAAACACACACACACACAGAGGAGCCGACTAAACCACCCGATCGGACCAGTGGGATGACCGCACTAAAAGAGGGGCCTTCAGAGTCAGATGCAAACACACAGGAAGGGTGTCATGAGAAGGTAGAGACTCAAAACAGTGGTGAGGAGGGAGAAGAACGTCAACAAAAGGGTATACCAGCGCAGGAGAGTCAGACCGTGAAAAATGGACAGGCAGAGCAAATGGAGGCAGAGGAAAATAAACACGAGGAAATACAAACAGAGAAAGCTGAAGTGGATAACAAAATACAAATACTGAAGGATAGGGAGAAGGAAATAATTGTGGAAGAAAAAGAGGAAATGCAGATAGTGAAGGATAAACCAGTAGAAGAAATTCAGATAGGGAAGGATAATCTGGAAGAGGATACACAGACAGTGAACGTTAAAGAGGACGAGGAAATGGAGACAATAAAAGACAAACAAGAGGCAATGCAGGCAGAAAAAAACAAACCAGAGGAAGGAATGCAGACAGTCAAGGATGAGCAGACGGAGGATACAATACAGACAGATAAAGGGGAATTACAGAGTTCAGAATTACAGAAAGCACAATCACAGACTGACCAGCCAGATGAGGCATGTGACAGTCCAGACGCAGAAGAGGTCAGGGCGAGTACTAGTGAGGAGGAGTGGAGAGGGCAGGCAGAAGACTGGCAAGAGAGGGGGGAAGCACCAACATCACACGGTCAAAGGGGAGAGGTTGGGCAGACAGACGAGAAACAAGAAGTCACACATACAGAGGATGCATGCAAAGACTTGCACACACACAAAGGTGAACAGGAAGATGGAGTGGAAGCGTGCAGCGCTGGCAGACCAGAGGAGGAGGTGCAGTCTGACGAGGAGGATGTGGACAGGAAGGGTGAGGAGGACGAAGAAGAAACAGATGCGCCATCACTCGACCAGGGCATGCAGCCGCAAGCCTTAGCATCCTCACTCAGCACATGTTGTCAGGAGGGCTCAACCCTCGACCCCGTGCCCCCTCAGCCACAGAGCTCACCGGGCACGGATTGCAGCTCCGCGCAGGAGAACTCACAAACAGATGTGGGACCTCTGGTGGAAGGTGACGACCAGCACACTCGTAGTCCCCTCGTGGACCGGCACGGCGAGGCCCTGACCGCAGCGGAACCAACCGTTGAAGAACACGACCAACCGCAAGCGATAGAGGCGATGACAGAGGCGACGGAGGGACAGCCAGAGGGCAACGGTCAGGAGACACAGGAACACGTGGTAGCGACGGTGGAGACGACGGGGAGTCTCCAAGAGGAAGCTTCTGTTAACACCTCAGCAACTACAGCACAGGAGATCTGCTCATCATTTTCGAGCAGACCACAGTCGCTAACAACTGACGCCAGTGAAACACCAGAGTCGATGACAGCCAATAGAGGAGGTGAATCAACAGAGACAGTGCAGCTTATGACTCTACCACAGTCTACGAATACCGCACAGCTCACACAGACAGACACGAGCACACAACCTCATGGCTTACAGATCCATCAAGACAATCTGGTTGGGTCAGAACAACATAGACTTAGTCAGTCAGAGAATACACCGCACTCTGAAGAGACAGAGGACCACACTGACACAGTCACCTGCAGAGAAGAAATGAAGGGTAGGTCTGAGGGAGAGATCTCTGAAACGCAGGAGGTCAGTGTGTCACAGAATATTCCCGACAACACAGATTTGAAAGAGTTCGAAAATGAAAAGGAAAATGACACAGACAAAACAGAGAAAGTGTTCGCTGAGGTAGAACAAGAGCAAGTTGGGACAGAGGAGACTTCTGGCTCGCTCAACTGTGACATGCAGTCCAGGGCTGAGAGGGATTCTGTGGCATCTCTCAGTGGTGCAGAGGGAGCAAACATCACACCAGTCCCAGAGCCACCTGCAGGGGGAACCAAGGCTGCTGAAGCACAGCTCCCTCTATCTGGGCAGGTCCGCGTGCGGAAGTACTCCAACTCCAGATCCTCCTATCCCAGAGTTCTCTCGGAGGACATCTTCAAAGACCCAAAGGACATACCGCTGCAGGACAACACCCTACCACAGCCACAGAGTCCAGCACAGACAGATGAAACTAATGCAACGTCCACTGCACCGCCCACGCACTCTCCTGCCTCTCATTCAACAGATTCCTCACACACACAAGGAACCACACAAACTCCAAAACACGCTTCTTCACCCTCTAAAGCACAGACCTTGACCCCTACAGACATGGGGAAGTTGACTGATAACCCTAAGCGCATGGGCCTCTTCCAGAGACTCCGTGCACCCAAAGTAACCATCCCCAAAATCCTCATCCAGGATTTCAGTGAAGACGCCGAAGAGGAAGCAAAACTGAGTTCAAAGGAGAGGAGGAAGCGGCGGAGGGATCGGGAGAGGAAAGAGAAAGACGAAGAGAAGTTGAGGAAAAAACGAGAGAAAGAGATGGAGAAAGAGCTGGACAAAGAGCGCAAAAAGCCCCAGACGAGAGGGAAAAGTTTTCAGCTGCCAAGCAGTACATTCAAGGCCAAAGACAGTACCCTTAGAAGGAGCGATTCCCAAACTTTAGTAACTAGGAGGAACTCTGAAAGCTACTTCTAAGAGACAAAGCGAGAGACATACTGACTTTTCACACAGAATATTTAAATAACAAGACTACAGAGAACAGAGAAAATAAAACATTTTAATCGTTCTGTACAGTGATTTGAATGGCCAACCATTGTTCTTTTCTTTACCTTCATCTGAAATTACACTGACATTGATCATAATTAAAATGTGCATATCTTGGTGTGAGTATGTGAATCAGTCTTTGTTACTGACGGCAATAGTCACCGTTTTCTCACACTTTTTCACACACTTTCCAACACTTGCGTTTATGAAGTCTGAATCCCGAAGTACTGTTGGTTATGAAGATTTCTCGTCTTCGCTGTCACTGGCCAGGACATCTTGGCTTTGCAATGTCTGGTTGGACACTTGGGAGGGTGTCGGTAGGACCGATCCAAAGAAGAGTGATCGGAACTGAGAAAAAGGGAGGAAATAAAGTAACAAAATAAGTAGCTAGAGATGAATGGGGGAAAGAAAGCCACAAGAGACACATTTGGGCTTACAGAAGTAACAAAAGTTGTACATCACAGATCTCCATACCTTTTTATTAGGTGGTCTCTCTAAATCGTATTCCTCCTCCTCCTCCTGTTGCTCTTCCTGATCATTGTCAAAAAGTGATCTGTGATTGGGCAGGTTGGGCATAGTTGGGGCACGGGTCGAGCATGATGGTTGGTTGATCTCTGTGGAGGGTCCGGCAATTTCACTTGTTTCCATAGCAATAAGGTACGAGTCCATGTCATCACACATAAAGTCATCTGGAGGGGGTGGAGTTGGGGCGCTGTACAAAATCAGTGAAAGGAAGGGAACAAAATGTTAAAACAGGAAGTTTGTGATTCCGTGGAAAACTATTTAAGGTTCGGTTGGT
Organism: Alosa alosa; assembly: GCF_017589495.1. NCBI lineage: Eukaryota > Metazoa > Chordata > Actinopteri > Clupeiformes > Clupeidae > Alosa > Alosa alosa. The sequence goes on from NC_063209.1 coordinate 6,669,312, forward strand.
TTTACACACCGTTTTGTATTGTTGTGATGAGAGTCCTCTGACAAAGTAGCTAGAACAAAGTTAGCCTCTAGGACACTGTCTGACACACTCAGGACCACTGGCCTAAACAGACAAGCCCACATTTAATGGCACATTTGTTCTAAATATCCAAGATAACATATCCATGCACATGAGGTGTGTATTTAAGACTTGTAAACACAAACCTCCCAGGCTCATCAAAGTATACTGATATTGGGAGACCAGTTGATTCTGCAAACACTAGTAATCCCTGAAAACATAAAAGGTACCGATAATTTGAGAATTCTGATGCAGAGAATATGTTGAGAGCATATCAAGCATTTCTTTATTTTTCTGCTTATGCCTTTAGTAAGTGATGTTCAAGCAACATTGCTTCAGTGTTCTCAAGCAGGTAATAACACATTTAATTTGTATAGCATTTTTCAAGTCATTAAAGACACTTAAGGTAAGTAAGGAAAGTAAGGTGGTTACCTTACAATTTATTCTTATTTTAGACTAGATTAACAGCTAATGTGTATCACTGCACTGACAAATAGCTCAGAAAGCGTGTATGTTAAACCAAACAAACTGGTGTTGACACTTGACCTGGCCCATGTACAAGGTCTGATTTCTGCACACGTTTGGTGTGATAATAAAGACTTGTCCTGAACTGCACAATGTAAGATAATTAAATGCTCACAATCTTTCCATAAAATGCAAAATAGGGATGATCTAAATAATAAGAAAAAAAGAATATTCAAACAAACTTTGGTGCTTGATATATCCTGCTTTTGTCAGACACTGCAATTTAACCAAGGTTTCTATGAAACCAACATATATGATTATGGCACAGAAAAATAGCAATGTGCATGTTCATCACTGCATTTATTTATTTATTTGTTTGGGGCACTATCCAATATTCATTGGATATTCATTCATTTATTCATTCATTCACTATTCCAGCAACCCATTAAACAAAATCATAATATTTTGTACCTGCATCCATCAGACTCATGAATGTTTGAACACCTTGTTTTATGTTATGCTATTTTTATCAAAACACACATTATTTATTGCTTATCCATTAGGCATTACTTATTGTGCTTTGAACGTTTTCCCTATGCTAATCGACTCCATGAGGTGTTGTACGGGTGTAGTATGTCACATGTGTATGTGATGTGCACTGTGCTGTATGTGTTTGGTATGTTGTATGTGCATGCTGTGCGGGCATTGTATATGATGTTAGATGTGTGTGTACACAGGTGAACTGCATACACACTGGTGCTTTTCACATGTGAAGTTCCTAAAAGAAAAAGTAATGTTCGTTGAATTTAATTGTTTACTTATCTGACAAAAATCTTACCCTGAGTTCCTTAAGGCAGAAGGTGATACTTGTTTGCAAGCTGACAACAAAGTGATCAAACTCCTCTGAGCTCAGGCACAGCTCCGTCATCATGGCTTTGGACTGATCTGGGCAAGACAAGTAGGAAAAGGCAAAATGTGTGTTGTCCCAATCTTTAGCAATCAAGGCCCATGTGACAGCAATATGTCATTTTCAGTCTAACATACACTAAGTGCTCACTACAATACTCCTGTAAAGGTTTGATCACAGTGCACGTACCAGACTCATCTTCCACATGATTCTTCAGCCACATGCGTTCCCCACTCACAGATACTGTAACTTCCTCCAAAGAAGGGGGGAAATGGAGAACAGTGTCCACAAGTAATCTAACAGAGTGATGGGAGTAGAGAAATAGGTAAAAGCAGAGGTAGCATTACAAACCAGTTGAGATGACAAAGAGCACAAAAGAGAGAAATGTGATTGGTTACATCATGATGTGCGATTTACTCACATATACACAATATGTGAGTAAATGGATAAAAAATAAAGTCCAAACCTTGGCTGAGCTCGAAGCACATTGGGACAATGCTCTTTGTCAAACACAGCCTGCAAACTCTCGCAGTCCTGGAATGACAGGTTGTGTGTCTTCAGCAAACCTAGAGCAGAACACCCATTAGAAAACCACTGCAATATAACAAAGTATGCATCGCTTTTATTAACTCAGATCTATTTCCAATCCACTTATTTCCATTACCATGCTTGCAGTGCAGTGTAAATGTGAGTTGACTCTTGTCTGCTGGTTTCCACTCAATACGACACTTCTCAACTGTCTTTTCTAATGAGGCGAGGGATTTGAACACTGCCTGGACACTCTAATAAAGAGAGGATGGGACAGATGGACACTGCTGACATACAACATACAGTCACTGGGATGCAAATTATTGTTAAAGGTTGAAGAGTAGGGCACATGATGGAGAAACTGGCCCTACAGGAAAGGCGTAGAGTGGACAACAGGATTTTTCTCTAAGCAAGATAAAGTTGAAGTAATGGGGGTTTGTTTTACCTTCATTGGCATTTTGCAGCGGAAACGGTGTGCTGGTGATGTGTGAAATCGTTGGAAGAAAAGTGGAGATAGGTGGAAACAGGCAAATGCCGAGCGAGAGGAGTTCACCGTCCGCAACGCCAGCTTAGAAAACAAATAAACAAAAAACACGGCTAATGTAGTACATTTCAAGGAATGTATTATGATATCGAGATTAGGAACCCACTTACTCCATCATCCAGAGGTTCAAAGTATAACTCCTCTCCAATTCTTGACAGCGAGTGGATTGCCTTTGCCAACACTGCAAACACAAATTAATTACGTTGCGTAAAAAAAGACCAGGAAAACAGTTAAATAATGCAAAACAGCATTGGATTTAATTTACCTTTTACGTTGCTGCCAGTTGCAACGTAATCCATACTGGTGATTCTTCAGTGTTATAGACAGTGATGTTCAACAAAGATGTAATATTGACGTTGTTTATCAAAACAACGACAATCTATAAGAATTGATAATCTACAAGAATTCAGTTTGTTTTCGAAGTATAACCAGGCATATAATATAAGTGAACAACCTGAAGTGGTTGCGACGCCGCAACAACTTCAGCATGAGTTTGCTTGTTTGCTTGCAGTGGTTAAGCTTTTAAATAACACTCTCTTTTACACCTTCCTTGATCTATACGCAATACGGTCTTTTATTTATAGAATGCATCATTACGGACAGTCCATTGCAGGTTACTTCTGACTCTACAAATACATATATATATATATATATATATATATATTAAGATCCTTTGTGACAGAAAGTTATCCATATCATGGCACTGTTTACTTCCTTGCCGCCATGTCGCGCGCGGACTGTAGCAGCAGCCAGGGAACCTATCAACGGGCAGCGCGGGATTGCAAGTACCTGCTACGTCATCTGAAAACCGACAGAGTGGAAGTGGAACTTAAAGGCACAGTGTGTAGCTTATTTTTTTTTTTTTAAGTAGAAGTCGAAGACGAATGTAGCCTTAATTCAGTCATTAAGGTAGATGGGAAATCTTCCAGTTATTTACATAGTTCATTCATTCCATTTTGAGCAATGCGGCACAGAGACATTGTGAAGGGTCGACTTTTACGCAATCTCCAAATAGGCCAGTGATACCTTCTTGGCCAGAGCATCATCTTTGAAACTATAGGCTAGCCTATAGGCCTGTTTAACATATGGCTACTGGGCAGGTGACTAATCTGGTTCCCTTTGGAGTGGCTCTTGTGGCTTTACGTGGTTGGTCCACATGCTTGAGAGACACTGAGAGAGTCAGTGTCAGTGTCACCTAAATGGGAAGTCATGTGGTCTCACTGGTCTTTCAGGTCGGTCCTGATTAAGTAGCCTATGTCTCCACCACCCAAGTCTTCTCCAGCATCCAATAATAAACAGAAATGAGGAAATCTAAGACCAACATGATTGGATATGTGCAATATATATAGGCCTATTAGAATTTCGACAAAGTGCAACATTTAGGCTACCATTTAGAATAAAAAAACAACTATACTGGGGAAAAATGTATAGAGAAAACTATTAGCCTACTTTATAAATGTTTTTCGTAATGTAAGTTTACTTCTCTGATACGTTTCTGTCAGTTGTCCACATTTTCGCAAGTTGACAGTTAATCTGAAGAGCTGATTTATACCAGTCATTCCTTGGCATAAATGCCATATAGTCTACATTGTGGGTTTCCCCTTTTGACACAAATGGAATGCTTACTATTTCATCACTGAAACACATGAACAGACACTGAGGGAATAAGGCAGGTCGAGAGAAAAAGGGGGAGGGAGGAGGAGAGGCAGTGAAACTGACAGAAACCTGAAAGCATAAGGAATGAGGTACCATGACATAACACACGCACGTCTCTCAAGGGAGTAAAAGAGTAGGTGAAAAATGACTGGAGATTAATTTGAAGGGGACCTTTTGTGACGAAAAGACCGCAAATGCATGCTGCTTCAAGTGGAACAAACCAAGAAGAACAACCACAACAAAATAGTTGGAACACTGAGCTGCTGGCAGATGTCCAAATAGGCTTTATGGAACTGAATGGAACATGCCTTGGATAGTTCTCTAAACTCTCTGTTGTAAACTCCTCACGCTGTTTGAATGTGTAAGTTCTTGCTTACTTATCATAGCAGTGCGTATGTGTTTGTTTGCGCTTGTTAGGGTAGGGTAATAGGTGTGGTAGTTCTTGTGTGTATGAATGGCTCAGCTTAGTAGCGTGTCAGACTCAGAGGGGCTGGTGCAGTCCATGCTTCAGAGGCTGAGGCTTCAGGAGCAAAGGTCAGAGCAGGCCAGCACAACATCCGATGACACGGACAAGATACTACAAGAGGTGGAGGATGAAGAGGAAACACTTATTAACACTGTGAATGACAATCTACGGTCACCTCGCACAAAATGGCCAGGGTTCTCCCCCTTTTTCAAGGGATCCACAAAGGCTTTGGGACTTCGCAAAGTCTCCACGGAACAGAAAGACAATCTCTCATTTTCTGTCATTGAGGCGGAGTTTCCCAGATGGGAAAGGAAACAGCTGAGGTTCACATTGGTGAGCAATCAGATCTCTGAAAGAAAAAATAGTCCTGTTGACAAGACAGATGCTCTCCTAGAACCACCTCTGAACCATGAAAACCACACATCTCCAGCAGGCGAGGCAGATGGCGACCCAAGGCCTCCTGTGATGCAGACACAGACAAATGCAGAAGTTCAGCGGACTGATAGCACAAACAGCGATGAGCTCTCAGCTCCGCTGGCTCCAGGTTCTGTCATTCAGGTGCATACAGTCACTGATAGCCCAATATGGGACAGCATAACTACTGAAGACACTGCATCCTCCTCCACAGACAGTCTGAGTCGAATCAATCAACCTGTTAGTCAAGTTGTAATGTCAAAAACATCAAATAATAGGAGGAAAAACAAGAGAAAATGGGCTGAAACAAAAACTAAGAAGTTGACCCAGAGGATAAAAGATAAATGGAGAGACAGACGTTCAAGCGTGGAGAGACAGGATAGTCAGAATGGAGAGAAGTTTGGAGAGAAACAACATCAGGTACGTTTTGTTTATTCTTATTGAAATATAAATGTAGAATTATATCAGGTTTTACATAATAGTTCAAAGCTCAAAGATGACCAATAATGGCTAAATAATGGCCAGTTTGATTAAAAGTCAATTGAGTTGTGTTTTAACTTTCTTGAACATGATTACAGCATAACGTAGCTGAGCAGGTGTCTAACGAGTCCAGTAAAGTGAAAGAAAATGCAGTTCTTCCTCTACCAATCAGAAGAGCAGAGGATGAAGTCACTCCCTGTCCCCAAGGTTATGACAGGTAAATCTCTCACAGCTTACGGCATTTAACATCACCTGTGAGAAAGAATGTGTGCATGTATAAGACCAGCATAATTACCATAGATGTCATACCACAGCTCACTACACAATTCAAATAAATCAGAGACTTTCAGTTCTCGGGAATGGAGCCAGGAATCACAGGTGTTTGAGCGTCTTTGCATGTGTTGACTCTCCCTTCTGCACCTATTCATCATGCAACACTATGTTATCATTTGCTGAGTTGATATGATTGACAAATGACATATTGCCTGCCTTTCCCACCCTTCCAGTATCTCCCTCTGTGCGTTTGACCTGGGTTTTAGTACCAATCTTATGGAAGAGATCTTTACTGGACCTGAATGGGACAAATTCTTTACCATGAGCAACAGCCCCCTGGAAGTCCCAGAGAGCGCAAATGACCAAAGCACTTACCCTGCTGTAGTGGATCTGTGTAAAATCACTGAGTCACGCAATGCAATTAGTGTGCCGGAGAGTACGCTGAATGAAGCCACTGAAGAAGCTATGCTTACAGACACTGATGAACTAGTACTTAATGCTGGCCAACCCATGTGCATGGAGAGTAGTGAACACAGTATCAACCAACTTACCATCTCGGAGCAAGTCAGACATATCCAGCCTGGGACTGTTGAAGTGAACTCTGATCAGGGAATCACTACTGAACCACAGATGACCACAAACAGCCTTGACCAATCCAACTTGGATGCTGTCAACTATAATCAATCAGAGAGTAGACCAGAGTCAAACAAACAAAATCAGAGTTGTGATATCAAGGGTCAGCAAACACACATGATGGGGCCAGATCTCAACCAAACCAGCCCAAGTGACACGCACCCTCACCAAACAGAGGTCACCATGCCGAATCTTGACCAAAACACCACAAATGAGATAAACCCACACCAAACACAGATGACTACACCAGATCTCATCGAAACAAACACAAGTAACATGAACCCTAACATAATACTGACAACACAGGCAGATGACCAGTCTGACCAGGTGACCCACGAACCACAGATGACCGAGCCAACCCTTAATCAGCCCGATGACATGATGAACCCATACCTAACAGAAACGACGCAGGCAGGTGACCAGTCTGAGACAGAGGAGGCTACAGAGCCCACCATCAATTCAAGTCCCAGTGAAGGCGATGACAATGCTCCACAGTTACTTCCCCTTCTGGATTTCTCTTATGTGGAGGTAAGCACAGGAGCTGTCTATTCCACAATATATATATATATGATGAGCTATATGGTGCAAGATGAATTTCTGAAGGGATCAATAAAAAAGTCTATCTATCGATCTATTTACATATTATTTATAATGTACCAGATCAGAACAATACTGAAAATAAAGCAAGTGCTTATGAAGTGAACAGTTTTTCTTCACACAAACATTTTTCAACCTCCCTCTCCCCAGGCTGGAGACGGCAAGGACAGCTCTGCACACGAGAAGAAACGAAGAGCGCTACAGTCTGAGGAGAGGGAAACTTTCATAGATGAAGATGATGATGATGGTGATGTTCCCACTAAGTCTGTGTCCCATCGGAAGGCTCCATTATCACCTCCTCCTTTTGCTCCTCCTCCTCCTCCTCCATCTCAGCTTGCCACTCAGCGCTCCATCTCTCTGGATTCGGACTCATCACTGTCCATGGAAGTAGTACCCAAAAAGGTGAGTGTCAACTCAAAAGTACAGATGCACAGCATTGTGTTTTATATACTTAATAGAAAATGAGGTATTAATAATTCAATATTCTCATATTACAGCACAATTATAATTACAATTATTACAATGTAAATAATCTATTATGTCTACTTTTGATCCAGCGGAAATTGGATTGCTCTCCACGGCGTGTTCGATTTGCTGAGGAGGTGGTGATGCTGCCATCTTACATCCAACCAGAGGTGGAGGGCTGGCCTGAGCCTGAGGGGATGGAGGAGGACTCTGACGAAATGGACGACCCAGAGCACATGGAGGACACGGAGGAAATGATGCTGCCAGAGGAGATTAGCACGACAAAGGAGACCTCAGAGAAAAGTCCAGAGGCCCAGTTGTCCCTCTATAACTGGATTGTGGGAATGAAGAGGAAGACCAAACGGAAGGCTCAAATCTGAATCCTTTCCTCTGCAGCCTGATAAGGACCTTCAGCTTTCAACCTTTAAACAAAATGTTCATTTGAATGTACATGCTGTATTCTCTCAACTGGGAGTGTTGTCGGATTCTAGTTGTTGTGAAACATAGCCTAGGAGGAAAGGCTTGGCTTTTATCGGCAAGGTTAGGTCTCATGTGTGGCATAATAAAACTACAACATGGGACCAAGAATAAAAAAAGTAATGTGAAATTATGTCCAGTATTGTAGCGCAGAATGACTCTTTATGGTTTACTTCCCAGCAAAAATAGTGCAGACAAAGTGAATCACTTAAGAAGGGGCAATCCTGGCAGGTTTAAAAAGAAGGGTTTCTTAGTCATACCCCTCAACAATCTATTGTGTTTTTCTGTTTTAAGAGTTATAAAATGTCATATTTACATTAAGCAGATGCTTTTATTCAAAGTGACGTTCATATGTCAATTATATAACAAGGGCCATTCTCCCCAGAGCAACTCGGAGATAATGCCTTGCTCTAGGGCACAACAGTGGAAGCCTGGAATTGAACCCCCAACTTTTCAGGCTACTTCATGCTAGCCACTACACTACCCAAAGAATAAGGACTCTGCATTCAGATGTGAAACTACATCACATTCAACAGCACGATCATATGTTTTGTACTCTTGAGCTTGAAAATACTTTTTTGCTTATTGCTCATCGCTTATTAAAGTTATTTTCACAAGCTTGTGCAATTGTATTGAAATTTTACTTGCTAATTACAAAGCCCAGGAAACTCACAAATATTCTTTTTCCTAGGAGCGTTACCTGTAATTTCCCCTCTTTTAATCGAGGATTATACATTGATTTTTGCAAAATTTCCTCAACTGAGGTTAATACAGGAGTGGGCTATAAATGGGAATGCATTTATTTTTTTCTTTATTCTTCCTTCTGAACTGATTCTGATTCCTTGGGCTATTGGGTACAGGCTTGTGGTCAATAAGGCTTGTGTGTTTTTTTTAATTGGCCTAAAACACCATCATGCAATTTATACAAAGAGCAGCTAATTACTGTACTTCTGAAAAGGCACTGGATTCTTCACAAAAACCTCAGGAATCTCAGTCATTAACAAGCATGCAACTAAATTATCAGCTTCATGTAAAGAAATAGTTCGGTCAAAGAACAACCTTGGATCTATTTTTCATTGGTGACCACAATGACGTTAATCTCAGTAGTTTTGAGTAAGACCAGGATATGCATTCTCAACAAAATGCCTTGGGACAAGCTCAAAGTTAATCGCTAAACAGTAAGCCATTGCCTAGTCCAACATATCATTACACTTCTGTGCTACTGTGGGGAGCATTCCTGCAGACAAACCAAAGTATTTTTACCTTTGTTAGTCACTGAGAGGGTATAACAACAGTTTGTAGTCTTTTTACAGTTTTTCTCAGTCGCTTTAGTACTTTTCTCAGATCAGAATGGAAATTCTCATAACTATTAGTTCAATCTCCACAACATTTAGTCATTTGTGCAAATCATAGTAGCAATTTCTCCTTACTCTGAACAAATTGCAAATGCTTTTGAACATGTATAAGTTGCTTTGTCATGTCAGTCAAAATTAACTATACTTATGGATGCTGAATAGTCATTCCCAATAAAACTAATAGTCTTCATTTCATTGCTTGAGTCATTACATGCAAAATTGGTGAACTAATTATCAAATTCTGTCACAATGCTGTAGAATTGCATATACAGTAAAACTGTGAAACATACATATTCAGTCTTGTACTCACTTACTCCCCTAACTACAGCAATTTGTAACTTTACTGTAGTTTTCAAATGGCTGTACAACTGTATAGTGTACAGCACAGTATAGTGCTGTATTGAGCATTTTCATGTAGTGTCACCGAGTTCTGACCTTTTTTTGCATGGGAAAACACTGATAGCAAACTGCCGTAATGAAAACATTACAAAGCCATTTGACTATCTTGTTCATAAACGATGGTGTCAAGACTTCTCATGACACTGGCAGTTTCATTGACATAAATACTTGTTTTTGAGGAATGGACTATCCATTTTGAGCAAGTGACGTGCTTTTGCAGGTTATCCACTAAGTTTTGCAGTTTGCACTAATTGTTTTGAGAAATGCACTGTTGCAATGTGCAAACGTTAATAGTGATGTGAGAAAAGCACCAAAGCGACTGAGAAAAACTGTAACAAAAAGATTGGTATAAAGGTGAAGATGAGTGATAGCCTAATGAAAGTGTGTTTATGGGTGTCATTTCCAAACAACTCATATTTCATGTGAATGTAAAAACAGCTAGACAAATGTCATTTCATAGTGTGTATGTTTTGTATATTGAATGTTTACTGGCATTTACAGGCTTAAGATATTATGAGATTAAGAAAAAAAGGCAAAATGTCATTTCCACCACTGTATTCATGGTGATGGAGGAGAGGTTGTGGTCGAAATTACATTGCCCATGCTAACAAGCAATTTAGTTGCCCTAAAGAACCAGAAACAGTAGGGAAAAACATAATTACAGATATGGAAGCATTTTTAGAATCACAATATCTGTTGTAAAAAAGAGAAGAATTGTGGATATAGTGCCATGTTAGTGTCTTTGGTTGTGTACTAACCCATCATGAGTGTGGAGGAGGGTGAGTCTATGCCACACACCACTGCTGAGCCTTCTGGAGATAAATAGATAGATAGATAGATAGATAGATAGATACTTTATTGAATCCCAAGGGGATTATATTATATTAGATACTATGGTGTCTGCCATATTTTCAATGAAACTCTGATGAAGGAAGGTGCCTGCTTGAAAGCCTCAGTGAAATGCTCACAAATTTTGCTTTGTTGATTATGTTGTTTGTGGCTGCTGTAGGCTTCTTTGGGCAGTCAGGTTGCTGTGTTTCACAATTGTTGGCTACTGCAGCATATTGTACCATGAAGGAGGGTCTTTTCAGGTAAAACATGTAGTGCGTGTTGCTGCCAGCCAGCTGTTTACAGTTGTATCCTGCACATTGTTTGGCAATGGGCACTGCATGCAGTACTGTAAATCAGTGCTGGATACCTGAAGCATGTGTCAAGTCAAGTCAAGTCAAGTCAAGTCATGACATGACTTGACTTGACTTGACTTGACTTGACTTGGATGGGCACTGCATGCAGTACTGTAAATCAGTGCTGTATACCTGAAGCATGTGTCATAGCTGTGCTGATGCAATTTTGCATTGCTGTTGTATCCTACTTAGTACTTACTTAGGGGCAGCCATGGCCTACTGGTTAGTGCTTCGGTCTTGTAACCGGAGGGTTGCCGGTTCGAACCCGGACCAGTAGGCACGGCTGAAGTGCCCTTGAGCAAGGCACCTAACCCCTCACTGCTCCCCGAGCCCCGCTATTGTAGCAGGCAGCTCACTGCGCTGGGATTAGTGTGTGCTTCACCTCACTGTGTGTTCACTGTGTGCTGAGTGTGTTTCACTAATTCACGGATTGGGATAAATGCAGAGACCAAATTTCCCTCACAGGATCAAAAGAGTATATATACTTATACTTACTGCATGTTGTAAACAGTACTGTAGTACAGTACTGTAGAGTATTGTGTTAGCTTGGTTTCCCACAAGAACACCTTTCCTGTGTCTAACTGAAAATAAAATGGGCTGCCGGTCACAAAAATCACCCTGAAAAATGTCCCTGTCCTATTATGCAGGTATGAGGATAAACAACAAAATCATGTCATACACAAAAGTTGAGGGGATGGAGTAGGAGATGGAGACAAATTGAGATGCGTGTTTTATTTTTGCGGAGAGAATGTGCGGGACTGGGGGGCGGTCATATTTTTTACCGCTTTGCTGTACATCTAGTTGATATTGCATTGACATTATTGTTTATTATTGCTATTTTCCTTAATGTGGTCTTACCAACATTTTAAAACTGTTCACTGTTAATGTTTAACTATATTATTGTTTTTATTTGTAAGTCGCTTTGGACATCTGCTAAATCATATAACCATATCCATAACCATAACCAATATACTTAAAACATACATGGTTTTCAGCAATGGAAAAATGGCAGAAAGGTTTTAGTGACCCAGTTTTGTAGCTTTTTCAATGTTAACACTGTAAAAACATTACAGTTACATTACAGGAAAACAGATTAATTAAATTTGGCAGATATGTGTCTGATTTTTAAATAAATACATTTGGAAGAGTAATTATTTGGGCAATTTTGCTTTAATACACATGTTTTGTTGTGTGATGGAAATGACAGTTTCCCTGGATTGGGGAAATTGGGAAATAAACCATACAAATACATTTTCATTTCATACATTTTCTGAAAATTTCCAGATTAAAATTACCCATATGTATAAATATACAGTATGTATTGGGCTATAAATGTCTTTTTGATATACCCTGCGAACTATGAGGTTTAGGCATGCAGTTTTTTTGGTAACAGGTGTCTGTTAAATCTTACACTCTGACAAAGAGATATACAGTGTGGGAGATAAGACAGATGATGTCAGAGGTCAAGGAACTTTAGTGTCGCTGCCGACCATTAGAGAAGGATCCAGAATCGTCTGAGATCTTCCCTTCATTTCTGATTGTTTGAAGGCTTTGGCTTTGACTTTGGACCTCAGCAGTTATGTCTGTGTCAGAGACCTGTGAGAGACACAGACAGAAATATTTGGCCACATTTGACATTGGATAACATTCAAACATGGCAACAAGATTAATGCTGTGTATATTGCTTCTCACCTCCTCAAATTTCTTTGCCTTGTACCGTTCTGCTCCTCTTAGAAAGTTTAGAAGAATGATATCGCAGAGGACAGTGGCCTTTAGATGGAGTTAGAGAAGGAGAAGAGGCAGTTGAATAACAACATGGCATAAGATAGTTAGCTTAAGAAGAACAATAGTGTGCTTGCTTCGCTATGCTGTGTATTTGAGCAAGCACACTAACAACAGTTATTGCAACATTTATGTGAGTCATTATGTATTAATTGTATACATATGGGTTGCTTACCAGTCCTACTGAGGTGCAAGCTGCTACTATGTTGATAAGTGTTGGGATCACGTCAAACTTTCCAGCCTGCCATGAGAAGAGTTAGAAATGTGTGTAAATAAATCCATATTCATATACTGCTGTGTGTAGCCTAGCCATTGTAACTATACAGCTACCCTGTTTAGACGATATCGGGGCCTGACAGGATTAGAGCAGTCTAGTCATAGTACTTACATTGCCAGAGACCATAACGTCAAAGTGGATACCAAAGGCCTTGTAGAGTGTACGATACTCCTCTTCATCGTGTGACCTGTAGTATTTCGCAAACCTGCAAAATGTACACAGACTGAAGCTGTGAAAGGGGACAGGGCTATACGCATCTCTCTTTTGTGTATGTGTGTGTGTGTGTGTGTGTGTGTGTGTGTGTACATGCACATGTGTGTTCAGTACAAAGTGTTCAGTACCGGAAGTTGTAACCTTTGGAAACATTGTTATCCTCAAACGCCTCATCCAGTCTAGTGAAGGAGAAGGTAGGTTTGCAGTTCTCCACAGGTTGGTCAAAATTACACATCCATCTGATATGAATACCAATCTGGCCACCCTACACAATTGGGAGACAAAAATGGAAACAAAAGCAGGTGTTTTTTTTTCAAAATGCAAGAGCATCAAAAACATTATGATAATTATGAGGTTTGGGAAATAAACGGAAATCACAGGGAGTCAAAGGGAGCTACGCCTGAGGTGCGTTCAAATTCACATTTTAACATAGGTGAACATCAGATAGCAGTTATCCATGTCATAGAACTCAATGAGGTCAAACAATGGCATATAGTGTTCTGGAGTTTTCTTCATTCTCTTTCATTTGAATAGGAATTTTGGACATGGACATTTTTGTGGAGAGGAAAAGAAGACAGACAGCTAGCCTAGGAGAACCCAGACGAACCTTTGGCAAATTCGAATTGGCTCTGCAGGTCCGTCTGGCAAAGAGGCCATTCACTCCCATTTCTAATGTTCCTAAAACCTGGGCACCATTCACAACCGTTGAGGCAGGCTTAATATGATAACATCAAAGCAGTTAAAAAAAAATAAATTGAGATGTTTTTTCTGTTGCTCTGCATATGTCATCTCCTTCATTGCTCTTAGATAGATAGATAGATACTTATTGGTTTTAGGTCTATCCAATTGTGTCCAGAGACAGTGGAGAGAGACAAAATATAGGACTTTAATAAAGGACTTTTATTAATGAGTGCCTCGGATCTCTTCTCTCCTTTTGTGTCCAGAGGCAATTTGATTGGTGTCTGTTGGTGACGCACCTTGGAAATGGAAGATGAAAGAAGCTTGTCCAGACCCAATCTCAATTTCAATTGAGATAAGGTCTGGTGCTAACAGGCTAGAAGACTGCTATGATTGTACAAGAATATACAATATATGAAAATGGCACCTTATAAGCAATTGCGCTGAAGCTCTCATTTGCATATCTGAGTATGTCTCCCACTCTGAAGACTGGACAGTAAGGGTTGCCAACAGGATCATACATACAGTTTATGTCAATAGTGCGAGGAAAGTTCCCCCTGGTAGAGACAGAGAGGAGGGTACAGAGAGAAGGGACAAAGTCAGTAGAGATGGAGGAAATTCAGAGGTAAAATACAGGTGATAGTGTTTTTATTTACATTTAGTGTGTGTGTGTGTGTGTGTGTGTGTGTGTGTGTGTGTGTGTGTGTGTGTGTGTGTGTGTGTGTGTGTGTGTGTGTGTGTGTTTGTATTTAACCACCTGGTGATGTCGAAGAGGGCAAATCGAACACTATTCTTAATGAAAATGGTGAAGTTCTCGACTTCCTCCATATATTCCCTGGAGAAGAGAGAGACAGAAAGAAACACCTCACTAGCGATCTGAGCGGTGTCTATTTGTGTTGTGAACATCCAAGCTCCTCCCCCTTGCCCTTCACTGCCCAATCCTCTCATCTCTCTATATGCATATATATACAATAATACAGGAGTACACAGCTCAGGTGTCAATCCATATGTCCCCATGCACGTTCATCCAGGTAAATCAGAACAGAGGACTGGAATTTGCAGCCGAGACACAACAGAAGGAACATATTCTGTATCACCACCCTCACTCCGATCCTCAAACATATCATTTCTAAAACCATTAATCACCAACACAAAGTATTTTCATCATCTTTTCCCAGCAACAGAAAATAAGGGAAATTGTTTACAGATGAAATCAGCTTATGTGTTCAGGTGTGTGTGTGTGCGTGTGTAGACTCACGTCTGGACAGTATCATTTTCTGTGGGACACCAGCCTTCAATCTCACACTGTCCATCCTCTGTCAGACACCGTCCTGTAAAAATACCTAGAAAAAGGTATCAGGGGTCAGCTTTATATGTCATGGTTTAGATGCACACGTAACACAAGTGCAGTTTAGAATGGACAGATAATACATGATAATTAATTTGCTGTAATGAAGAGGATAGCAGGACGACCAGAATGGCTGAAAGATAGAGAGAGAGAGCTCACCATTTGCCAGATGTGATCTCAGATGTTTGTCACAGTCAGAGTCATGGGTGCATCTGTAGTTTTTGCCATACTGTGGAAAAAAACGTGGCATGTGAACATTTTTTTTTTTTTTAATTATAGATCCAGCTTTTTCTGATCATGACCCACTCTGGCATTGACCTCAATGTATTAGCCAATGGACAGTGTATTAGCCCAATCTCACCTGTGGACAAAGCCCTTGTGTTTGGTTATGTGTCATGATGAGTCTGGTAATGATGCAAAATACTGAGGTACCCTGAGGAGGAAGCAGAGACATGCTAGAGGCTTCATACACAGAATGGCTTCATGCACAGAGAGATGGGAGAGATTATAACACATGGATACAGAACAGTGGGACTAAAAGTAGTCTGGGATGTTGGAATTGTATGAAAGCATTGCATTACATTGCAAATGGATATATTCTTTAATATATTAATTTTCCATTCTTTCATAATTTTGCTATAAATCAACACAGTGGCTTTTATTTCCACTTGGTGTTTCTTGTATGTCACTGTTTGTGTATAACCCTTTAGGCATTCAATGAGTCCAGTTTTTCTAACATTAAATGCAACATATTTTTAGGAATATGAGGTCAGGTCAGAAAAAGGTCAGCCAAGTGTCAAAGAGTATATTCATTTGGCAGAAAGTTTAATTTTGACCTGGATTTAGGCACATTGGTCGGAATGGGGATTTGATATGCAGCACCAGAAAGTGGCCTAAACATATGGCAAATCACATGTTACATTTGTCTTAATGTAGCCTATAGTGTACAGACTATAGAGTGATGAAAATATATACATGATATAAACTGGATAAGGAGAGCCAGAAGGTCATGGTTAGCTTGCCAAAAAGTAGGCTCACCTGTTGAGGAACTACATAGTCTGCCACATCCATCACCTGGTTGTTGTACCGACCAAATCCCTTGACTTTGGTCATGACTGCTGATTCAATCCCAGTGTCTTTAGTTTGATAAGCTTTCTCATGCAAAAATACCCAACTGAATTACAGAGAAAGAAAAGGGGGCATTACAAGGTACATGTAAACATAGTATTATGTTATAAAATTAGTTAACTTGTAAATAAATTGTCCAGACCAGAACCAGACTGTAATTATCTAGATTCTTTCATTTTTAAGTATGTTTGCCTTTATTCAGACAGGACAGTGAAGAGTGACATGAAGCAAGTGTTAGAGAGATTGGACTCAAATCCAGGCTCAGATGTGGTATGGACGCTGCGGTGGAGCCTCAACCAGATAATTTTATTTCCATTTGCATTATTTGCACAATAATATAATCACAATTTCTGACAGCACAGTGGTTCTTTAGTTTCACAGGATTTCCTGATAAAGTAAACAGTTTACATTACAAGAAACACCCTATTGTCTATATTTGGAATTGCTGGAAAATGTCCTTTCTGAGAAGATGTAGAAGCATAGACCTCTCCAGAATAAGTCCCGCCTCCGTAACTTCCGTATCCATCCAACTTCCTGGCGTCGATTGTGGGAAATAACATGGCGTTTCGAAATATCATACCGGTAAAACATCTGTAGGTAGCGAAGTAGAAAAAGCTGGTGGGCAGATTGGCCTACACACTTCTGCCATCTAGTTTCCACTGGATTTTTTGATTGTCGGTGCCTTTTAAGTAGTATACTATAGACTATATACCTGTGCACCCTGTGCTATGTTGTCCTGGCTTTGTTAAGCTGTACTAAGTCTCTTACACATTTGGAAAGTCTTGAGGCTATACTCATCTCTTGTCCAGGTCCTTACAACAATATATGTCAGTATCCTCTATTTTGAATATTGTCATAGATAGATAGATAGATAGATAGATAGATAGATAGATACTTTATTGATCCCCAAGGCGAAAATTCAAGGGTCTCAGTAGCATACAGACATCACACACAACATGCACTTACAGCAGAAATGGTAAACATAAGTATAAGTATAAACATATAACTAAACTCCACTGTACAATAAAGACAGTAGAAGATAAGAAGATAAGAAAACTAACAAAACTAAAAACTAAATACACTATATAAATTAAATTAAGAAAGTCCAATGTGCTTGAGGGTGATCAAGCATAAGACGCTTGTAGTGACAGGGCCGGGACTGGTAAGGTGCTAAAGGGAGTGAGTGTCATGGTGAAGGTGCAAAAAGTAGTCCAACCATAGTCCTTTAGTTATGTGTGCATGGCAAGGTGCTCAAGAGAGTGAGTGTCATGGTGAAGGTGCAAAAAGTAGTCCAACATAAGTCCAACAGTGCAAGAGTTAGGTCTAGAGACCAGCATAAATAATATGGACAAATAGGAGAGTAAAGTATAATGTAGACAAGGTAAAATAAAAAACTATTTCAGTGCAAGAACAGGTTGAGGTAATAGGGTTATAGCCATTCATTCATTCATTCATTCATTCATTCATATATTCATTCATATGTAGGTAAGCAATATGTGTCAGCTGTAGCCTAATTGCCTAAAAGATTTCCCTTTCTGTCCACTTCAGTTCCAGTGCACTTGTCGTGTAGCGTCCCATGGGAAAGTATTGATTTTGTCTGCTCCCATGGGAGCCTTGTGGCCAGGGTAGGAATTTTCCCTTGCCTTGGCCGTGATGCCCCTTTGAAAATCAAAGGTTTTCAGGCCACGGTGGCCTTGGTGCCCCCTTCTTTCAATATTCTGCTTTGCGTCCTACTAATAGCGATTTTTATTTAGCCTGTGGCCTGTCAAAATAATCTTAGCATTCACAGCGCAAATTAATTTAGTCTTTTACGCAGTGGAGAAAGTTACAGCGCAAGAAAGAAAGTGCGTCCAAATTCACCCATTCTTCTCAGTTTAACTACTCGCGAAGTAGCCTACTCATCATCACACAGACATCACAAGTATCACATGAAAGAGCTTTTTCTCAGCTTTTAAACGATGTTAGCCGATAATTGCTGTGTTGAACGGTTCGCGAGAAAAGTAAATAATATAATTCAATTTAATCATACATTCTACTGAAGGTTTTGCGTCCATGATCTCCCTACCCATTCATCTCGGTGGAATACTTCACGAACCCTTCTTTTAACACATGACAAACCATATATCAGAATAAACAGTAGACCTTACCGAACACAAAGGTGTAAAACAGTCCCCTGTACAGTTAGCTGTTCCAGAGTAATCCAGTTTCGAATTTGCAGTACATTTCGACATAGATGTCTCCAAATTTGGGCTTTAAGTTTTACAATGTGTTTAAATTGTTCCACATGATTTCATAATGGGCCAAATACAAATATCGCCTAGATATTGGTAAATCAGAGGACAGCTGACTAACAGTTTGTGAAAGTAGCCTTAATGATCACAAAATGCTAAGCATGCATCTAGGCTATTTGAGTTTCTTAAAGCTGAGCTGTGCTTAAATTGTTCAATACATGATTTCATAGCAGGCCAAATATAAAATAAATGTTATATGTAGCCTAGATATCTGTAATTATTAGATGATCAGAAGATTTACAGTTCTATGTAATATGTCATTTTTCATGTTTTTGTCATGTTTCATACAGTGATGCAGGTCTACTGCAGTGAATAGGCTAAATACAACTTTGATCATTTTTATATGCTATAGTTAACTTTGGCCTTGGTGCCCTGACATGTGGCCTTTGTGCCCCCCACCAAATATGCCCAACTGAAGGCCAAGTGGCCTTGCCCCCAGAATGGTAAAATTCCAAGCCTGCTTGTGGCTATATGGACATCTTGTAGCGTCTCATGGGACAGTATTGATTTCACACTCTGTTTCCGAGGGAACAACTGCAGGACTCCTGCACAACACCCATCTTATGGTGTTAAAGTGCCCCCTTCATCTTTCAGGCATGTCTCCTTGTCTGACCAAACCACAGCATGTGATAGGTGATACGTAGGCCACAGAGTGGATATGGTATAATCAGAGGTGATCAGTACATTCACAGGCATGAATCATCTCATCATCTTACGTAATCAACTCATTGCCACTCTTAGCCTTTGTCTTCAATCGTATTTCAAATCAAATTGTGCTGTGATAACAGGGACTTGCATAATACTTACTCTCAGGAATATATAAAATAAAAGTATGATCTTTAAGTACATATAAGCTTAACAAAGGCATAAGAACCTCAGATGTCCAATCTTTACCAACAAGGCATATTTCTTACTCAATTCTCTAAATTAAACTCACATTCATCATCTGATCTTATGTAATATAATGTCTGCTTAAAATGTTTAACCACCTTAATATTTTAGTATTAGTTAACCACTAATTTTACAGAAATTTAATAGACAACTAATAGTATTAGCTCTAAGGTACAATAATAAGCACGACTTCTTCCTCAACTCCAGCTGTAACTTTGTAATAATGAGAAGCTTTGCTTTGGTTACTACGATTTGGACTTCTAGACAGAAAATGAGAGTTCAAATTTGATTTCCCAATGCCACTTAAAAACATCAATACAATTTCACAAACAAGCCTTTCCCATCTCTACTGTAATGGCATATACAACAGCACTATGTCATGCTCATCAACATTCTGATATCAACCACAAGTCTGAAGTTTTAGAAGATTGACCTAAATGCTTACTTAATGGCTTTTGACTATAGCTGAAGTGGACCACATCTTTGAGAGATGAGGAACCTTGTATGTAATTAGACTGTATACAGCACTAGGATACACACAATATATTCAAACACAAAATACCTTCAAAGTCATCATAAGGTCAAGAATATAACACAATATGAGGACCATACTAACCAGGGACATACATGATCAGGTTGAGGAGGTTGTTGAATACTGACCCGACAAAGTAGACAATGATGAGGAGTTGCATAAAACGGTTGATGGTTCCGACCAGCCAACTCTTGACCACCACTGATTTAGTTGTCTCATAGGTGAAGAAGTCTGTGATAATGCCCCACATTCTTCTTACTTGCTTGATGCCACGGAGTTAGTTTGCAGCGGTATGTGAGTTTTTGTTGCTTCTTCGTTGGAATGATGAAGGATTTGGAGGCGCATCCAGCTGATCTCCTCAGTGGCTAATGTGAAAAGAGCATAAATGCCGAGCGCAAAAAATGAGAAAGGATGTCCCTCCCTTTAATGCTCCCTCCCCTCACCACACCAGCACACTCTCATGTCTCTCACATGCAGGGTTTTCAGCCCCGCCACTTCTGCTCACACCAGATTGAAGATGCTCTCTTTGAAGTTGTATCCTTTTTGTTGTTGATTCAGGAATTAGTTGTAAAAAGCTCATTAAAGGACACCATAGGTACAGTATTTCATTTAGACTTCAATCAAGTCAAAAACATAATTTGGTAACAGTCCAGTGTAATTATCACAATCATATCATTAACAAGTCATTTTTGCACATTTTGATAAATGTATTCCATCTGTAGCTGTAGAAAAACATATCCACTGTAAATGGGGTGCATGTCTAAGGGTGTGTGTGTGTGGGGGGGGGGGGCATGTGGGAATTCTCATTGCCTCATTTTTAAAGTGGGTCCATTATGTGTCTGTAATTTATAATCTACAGTATAGTCATATACAGCACAACTGTACTGAACCATTAAAATCCAAATTCTATAACCTAAAGATCTTTCACACAAATATTCACACAATTTGATTCAGTGAGTTTTGATGATGGCTATTGGCTTACACTGGCTTACACTGCTGTTATATGAAGACACATCTAGGAGTGGCCCTCCCATGAGACTGACTGGTGGTGGTGGTAACGTGCATGTGTGTGTGTGTGTGTGTGTAGGGGCTGGGAGGACGCAAGTTTGTCTGAGGCCTCGTTTATGTCCCTTTAATACAATTTTCATGAAATGCAACACCAGGGAGACAGAGAGCATTGAAGGAAATGGGCTGAATGGGAAAACGACAAATAGCTAAATTTCACATGACTGATGCAATTATCATTACTGATCATTATGGGGCAAAAGAAGAAAAGAACATGCACACACACACACAAATCAGTCAGAACAGAGAACTCCAAAGTTATCAGGCTTCAAAAGTCTAATGTGAAATTCTATGACTTTTCCCTGACCTTCCCCTGCAAAAAAATTACATATATTTCCATGACCTACTACAAAATGAATTGTACATTGAAATGTATTGAATCCCTACATCCCTTCATTGTAGCATCTTTGAGAGGATAATATAGTGGGCATTGGGAAATATAAGTATAAATGGGTATTAAGAAATATAGGGCTAACCATAACCACTCCAGCACTAATGGAAACAGCTTGACTAAGTACATTTTAAAAACTGCTACAACAAAATTCCCTCATATTCCCTGACTTTGCCACACAAATAATAAAATTCCCTGTCTTTCCATGTCTGGAATAGACTTTATTAAAATTCCATGAAATTCTAGGAATTCCATGACCTGTGGGAACCCTGTTATTTTATCCTTGTGTTGTTTGAAATCTTCACAATATGGCACAATGGTAAAGAGCATGTTCAGTGATGTTCCTTGAACACATCAACTAAGCAATTAAGCAAAAGCAATTAAAGGAAATCAAAAGACAACACAGAGTTGTTGACTCGTGAAGCAGGCAACCGATCATGACACTTCAGAGGCAACAGCAAATGGAAATCTTTACGTTTTTCTGTTAACATGTCTCTTGTTGACCATCAGTGTGGCTCTGGGTGGAAAAACGAGAAGCTACTCAGGGATGGAGACTGTCTTCTATAAAAAGAAAATCTCTCCAAAACAATCTCTCCAATTTAAAACCACAATTGATACCCCTCCCTGTCTCCATTGACCTTAATGCCCTTCATGCTTGGCTCCAGTTAAGTATATTGCTAGTGCCTTCCACTGAGACCAACTTAAGAGACCAAAAACTGAAGAAAGAAAAAACATCTTTCTTGGTTTTCAGGGTGAAACACAAAATCTGCATATTGAATACAGATCGTGTTTTTGACACAGGACTGTGCCTTCACATGGCTCATGTGACAGGTCATGGCGTGTTACGGTCATCTTCGGCACGTTCATCTTTCAGGCGTTTAAAATAGCGTGCTCCTACTGCTCCATCACACACTGCCGCTTGTGTCCATGCTGGATGGCAAGCTAGCAGACCTAATCCATGTGTGGGGCCGTAGGTCTCCAGAGCTCTTAGCACACTTCCTCCTTCCCCTAGCACTGCAGCTCTCTAAAACCACCCTCTGGCCAGCTCCTGGCCACTCCAAAACCACAGCAGTCCCTTCAGGAGCTCACTCCATTTACCCACAGGAACGACATTTCTGAGCACTATAAAAGACAGCAGGCTCTTGTACAGAAACAAAAAAGTACTCACTATCACTGACACAGGAAGTAGATTAAGCATTAAGACATTAAACCACATATAGCAATTTTATTACAAAACATTTATTTATTCAAGCAATACAGAAGTATAATAAAACTGCGTAATTTTTCACAAGCCCTCAGTTTAGTTTCAGGTTTCGGATTCTGTGACCAAAGAAAAAAGAAATCTACCAATATGGAAGAAAACTACATACTCCAGAGTGCTCTGCTGCTCCGCTACACCTTTCCCCATCTTTGAAAAAAGAAAATACCTGAGAGAGCTATGGGACATGTAGCACACTTTAACGATTAGCACACACCTTGATTACTGATCTCTATAAATCAGAGTGCTGGAATGTGCTTGGGGCAAGGCTGTTAAGCATGGAATGTGGAACAGCTAAACAACTAATGTGCATAACAATGTACACAGGTGAAGCAGTAGAAAGAATTGGTCCATCAAACTCAAGAGCACTGGCAGAACAACACACGAATGTGTGTGTCTGTCTCTGCGCGTTGGGATCAGTCAGAACCAGACTCCGCAGAACTTGGTGGCGTGCTGGCAATTTCTTCTTCTTCCTCGTCATCAGAATGCTGAGAATGGGGAAGACAGCGAATAAATGAAAGTAGAAACATTTGGGAGGGGAGACCATTTTGAACTAGTAGTCAGAGTTAGCACTGGGTCAACCTACCGGTAGCAGACTACGTCAATGTTAATTATTGGGAACACCCATAGGAAATGGAAAACAAATTGTTATAGCCGGGTAACCACGCAAACGTGAGAGCTCATTTCATTTGCTTTGGCAGATCTGTTCGGTCCCTTTCCCACTTAAAATGGGTTGTGCTCAGCCTCAGCCTTGACAAAATACCTAAATAAACCGTGGTGTGCTGAGCACTGTGTGTTGTGGAAGCTTTATAAAGAATTTGCTGAACCTGACTAAATTGGTGTAAACTGTGGCGTTATTATTCAACTTTCACTTCTTATCATGAATTTGTAAATGACTTCAGTTGGATCTATTGTGCACACATCCTTTTTAAAATGGCAGGGTTTATACACACACACACACACACACACGTCACTGCTGATAAGGCATCATCTCTGATACACTGCCAAACCAGAAAACGCATACCTGAAGTCCAATTGTATAGCATTTTGAAAGAACATGTCGTTCAACCCGAAAACCATAGCAAAATGTCCCGTTGTATCCTATACGTAGAGGGCTTTGTACAGTGATAGACAAAGGAATTACCACTGAGGTATTTATGTAAAAAACAATGGGTGCCAACTGATCACTAATATCTTGCACAACCTGACTCTGTGCAAGGCCTGAAGAAAGTTAATGTTGCAGTTGTAGCACTGCATAGTCGAGTCTATTATTCTATTGCATCACCTCTTCCATTAGCTGTGTGTTGTGTTTGTGATCAGGGATTCCAGTCATGAACATCTCCTGTATGGTTATTAAAACACATATATGATAATGGGCCTCAGCCCAACCCCTGGTTTCTCAGAAACAGTACACCAGCTCAAGGCTGTAATCTAGAAGCACTAAAGCCAAAATGGAAGAAAAGAGCAGGGAGTGGATGGAAACGAATATACTGAGAGTCAAAGGTTGAGAATCATTGGTCAAATGTGTCCAGGAATCATGTGATCTGATTATGAGGTCTGACGTGTTTAGGAGTGACCCTGGACAGAATGCTAGAGGAACCTTACCCTCTGTTCGATAATGAACTAGCCTGTTCACACTGTGAATGACAAAAATGCATTATTGCGTTTTTTGTTTCCATGCGTTGAGTGCCAAAACGCAATATTGCGTTTTTAGCTTTTTTTTTTTTTAATTACGAAAATAGATACTAACACACCTTATGTGCGATTTTGGGTACTCTATAATGAATAGAACTGAAATAGATGACTATAAAAACGCACAATCTGGACATTTTATCATAACTCGGCTTTTGATGGTTGCCGCTTTGAGTCGAATCAGTAATGCATGCACGTCAGGTCAAAACCAGGCCATTTATTTTCGTGAGTTTATGGCAGTCTCGCCAGGTCTGAAGTGTCATTTATTTTCGTGAGTTTATGGCAGTCTCGCCAGGTCTCGCTAGGTTAATTCCCGGAAACGTTACAGCCAACACTTCTCGGGTGCTGAAGGGGAAAATGAAAAAGTTGAAGAAAAAGATATTGCAGGTGCGTTTTCGCCAGGATGAGTCCACCTTTCTACTAAGTCAAGATGACTGACCAAGCGTGACTCGGCCTATCACCCACTCCGCTCGGCCCGGCCCGTGGTGGAGATGGAACTCCCTCCCCAGCATGGTGGTCAGTTTGGAAGACCAGAATGACCACACAATCAGGGGAGACCACACGCCAGGTCAAAAACATTAGAAAGAGTGACTGACCATCCATCTCCACCAAGGGCCGGGCCGAGCAGAGTGGGTGATGGGCCGAGTCACCTTTCAAACGAGACATCGTATGCGTTCAAGCTAGAACATAGAATACGCCGTGGCTCTGAAAAAATCGTCAACAATGATCAATGATCTACTGGCACTCTGGGCCAAAGCTTCCGAAAACAGCGCCGCATTCAAAGTGTTAGTGAAGCTTTTTAGAGTCTTTTTGCATCACGTCAGAGACATTTTACCAACAGCACCTTCTGACTGTATAGTGAGTTTACTCATTTGAAGAACACCAAAGTTCCCCAGCTCTGTGTCTTTGCACCCTACCTTTCGTTTGCTGCTCTTCTTGCCGCGGTCGGAGTCGTTGTCGGAGCTGTCCTCGCTGGAGATGAACTCGCGGCTCTTGAAGCTCTCGTTGCCTACACTTTTCTCCTTCTCTGCTGACTTCTTCTTGTCGTTCGATTTGCCCGCCTTCTTCTTTGGCTCTCTGTGTGAGGCAGAGGCAGAAGAGAAGATATAACAAGGGACAAACAAAATGAAAAAAAAAAAAATCATTGTGGTGCAAGTGTCAGCCTGGTAAATTCACAACACCACGATTCTTACTTTTTGGAGGAGGAAGAGGCTCCACCACTGCCACCACCACCACTCTCCTTGTACTCCTTCATGGCTTTTTCATACTGCCGCTTGGCCTCCTCCGCCTTTTTGTCCCATTCCTTATGGACAGAGAGGAAGAATGAGGTTAACAGGAGCAGAAGCAATATAAGACATTGAGACTAAATAAACTGTAGCTCACGTTGTCAAAGGCGTAATGTGTTTCAATGAGCAATGAAGTAATCTGGCTCATGGCAACTGACCCCCAAATCATCCAGTGTAATAGGCTAATTGATTTCTTAACTCTCCAACTGTAGTTGGTGTGCGGTGGGTGTTCAGGCGCAAAATGGAAGCCGTGCATCACCTAGGTTAGTATTACTCATTGGTAGTGTTTAAAGTGAGGTCCCCCAGCCCTCAAAAGTAAAGCACTTTGGGTATCCACATACAGCGCTGGGGAAATGTAATGTGTGGTTGCCATAACCTAGAGAGGGCTACAAGAACCAGCCCGCCCCTCCTGAGGGATGTCAAAGCCTCTCACCTCCTTCTTGTCCTTCCCGATCTGCTTCCACATCTCGCCAGCCTTCTTGGAGATCTCGGTGACGGAGATGCCGGGGTTCTCCGACTTGATTCGCTCGCGGCTGGCGTTGAGCCACAACATGTACGCGCTCATCGGCCTCTTGGGGGCGCCAGCGTCCTTGACTTTCTTCTGCAGAGCGGTTGGGAAAGGGGTGTGGACGGTTATCGACAGTGACACTAGGTTTACTGCAATGTGTTGTGGCACATGTTTTCATGCTGTGGCTCTGTGTAATACTGCGCTAATGGTTACTGACAGGGGCCCAATGGCTCCCGCTGTTCTCCGCGCTTCGGCGGCCAAATGAAAGAATGCAGGCGCTCTGGTCGTGCCAAGAAACCTCTGCTTAAACGGATTCAGAGGAAGAGAAAGGAAAATGGAAACCAGAGAGGAGGAATAGGAGAAGGTTTAGGCTGAATTCAGTTGCGCTCTCTCCCTCCATCAATCTCTCAATTTCCCCCCTTTCCTTTCCTTTCCTTTCTTTCCTTTCCTTTCCTTTCCTTTCCTTTCCTTTCCTTTCCTTTCCTTTCCTTTCCTTTCCTTTCCTTTCCTTTCCTTTCCTTTCCTTTCCTTTCCTTTCCTTTCCTTTCCTTTCCTTTCCTTTCCTTTCCTTTCCTTTCCTTTCCTTTCCTTTCCTTTCCTTTCCTTTCCTTTCCTTTCCTTTCCTTTCCTTTCCTTTCCTTTCCTTTCCTTTCCTTTCCTTTCCTTTCCTTTCCTTTCCTTTCCTTTCCTTTCCTTTCCTTTCCTTTCCTTTCCTTTCCTTTCCTTTCCTTTCCTTTCCTTTCCTTTCCTTTCCTTTCCTTTCCTTTCCTTTCCTTTCCTTTCCTTTCCTTTCCTTTCCTTTCCTTTCCTTTCCTTTCCTTTCCTTTCCTTTCCTTTCCTTTCCTTTCCTTTCCTTTCCTTTCCTTTCCTTTCCTTTCCTTTCCTTTCCTTTCCTTTCCTTTCCTTTCCTTTCCTTTCCTTTCCTTTCCTTTCCTTTCCTTTCCTTTCCTTTCCTTTCCTTTCCTTTCCTTTCCTTTCCTTTCCTTTCCTTTCCTTTCCTTTCCTTTCCTTTCCTTTCCTTTCCTTTCCTTTCCTTTCCTTTCCTTTCCTTTCCTTTCCTTTCCTTTCCTTTCCTTTCCTTTCCTTTCCTTTCCTTTCCTTTCCTTTCCTTTCCTTTCCTTTCCTTTCCTTTCCTTTCCTTTCCTTTCCTTTCCTTTCCTTTCCTTTCCTTTCCTTTCCTTTCCTTTCCTTTCCTTTCCTTTCCTTTCCTTTCCTTTCCTTTCCTTTCCTTTCCTTTCCTTTCCTTTCCTTTCCTTTCCTTTCCTTTCCTTTCCTTTCCTTTCCTTTCCTTTCCTTTCCTTTCCTTTCCTTTCCTTTCCTTTCCTTTCCTTTCCTTTCCTTTCCTTTCCTTTCCTTTCCTTTCCTTTCCTTTCCTTTCCTTTCCTTTCCTTTCCTTTCCTTTCCTTTCCTTTCCTTTCCTTTCCTTTCCTTTCCTTTCCTTTCCTTTCCTTTCCTTTCCTTTCCTTTCCTTTCCTTTCCTTTCCTTTCCTTTCATGCCCTTGAGAGAGATTAACCACACGTACACACATTAGCCTACTATTTTAACCTGCTATACCCATAGAGTTCTGCTACTTGGATATGTGTCAATTGAGAACCAAACCCAACAATGCCTGAACCATTACAAACCAACAGTCAACCGAAAGACTGCACAGGAAGAAAAAAAAAAAAAAAGAATGTCTGCTGCCTTGTGGTTGTTGAACAGAGCTCAAGACGCAGCAGGGAGCCCAACAGCATGTGAGGGAAATTATTTTCGACTTCTCAACATTTTCTGTCAGTAGACAGAAGTCAGTAGGCCTACCACACACACACACACACACACACGCACATAAAACCACAGAATCTAGAACAGAGTTCTACAATAATCTTCCCATATTGGACACTATGCACACTATGACACACCAATAAACCCTATCACCAACCACAGGGTAAGCACAAATGAACTCTGTAAGGAGGATGTCTTACTACCTCTACCGTCCTACCAGTCACCAAACAGCACTCTTAAAACAGTCTGACATCAAACAATTTGAACAATGTCAAGATTTACTTTCCCAGGGAAATCTAAGTAACAAACACTTCTTCATAGAAGGTTACTATCTCTCTAAAGCATCCATAATATTCAAACAATGTGAGCATTTACCTACCTCGATGTAATGTAATTTGTTTCACCCAAATTCATCACATATACAAAAGACACACACAACCAAACACTTCTTAATGTCTCTGTAATGGTTTTAAGGTTTTAGGTGATCTGTAAGGTATGACAAATTGCCTGTGTGTATTTGGTGCCACCCACTGGAGGTTACCGAATAACTTTCAATAAATCAGAGCTGTCACTCAACATTAAACAATTATTTAATTAGATGGAGAGCTGGATAGACTCCACTGCGTTAACAACTGCGACAAAACTCACAGTGCTACAGTTTCATTATTGTGGATTCATTCTCCCACTATAACCACAATGGTAATGGCTAGAAGTGTGTGTTTGGGTGTGTGCAAATAAAGCATAGCAGTTGATTTAGCTTTGGCATAAACCCAATCATTTTCCACCCCAGTCTCTCTCTCTCTCTCTCTCTCTCTCTCTCTCTCTCAGAAGTTGCCTTCACACAAATCAGTGTTTGCTTACAAAGCTTGAATGTGGGGGGTCAGTTGAGAGCAAGATTGGATATACTTTGGCACGGGACATTTGAGACTTCCCAAACACTGGAGCAAACCTTACAAAACCAATTGTATGTTTTCATAAATTAAGGGAAACCAATGGCACATCAGGGTGGTCAGCTAAGGGAAATCAATGGCACATCAGCTACAGGAGGGACCACACAGCTATGTTCCAACGCAGAGACCAGCCAACTAGAATGCACGTCAGTGAATATCTGTGTGTGCGTGTGTGTGTGGGGGCTGACTGGAAAAGCGTGAGGAAGCTTTGAAGGAGGAGTGCAGTTTTTTTCTGTTTGGAAAATAAAATGCTTCAAAAATAGAACAAAAAAAGCGTGTTTACTTTTCCTTTTCTTTTTGTTTCATGGTTAGTCTAGAAGCCTCTTTACTTTCCAACACAAAAAAATAAGCACTCAATCACTGCACAGGTAGAGAAAAGCCTGGTTCATGTTCCATCAGAAACTCTCTCTTCAGTCCTTTCTGAAGGAAGCATGAATCAGGCTTTAGGCCTTGGCAGAGAAGACGAACAAAAATTCACCAGGAGCCCCTTCACACAAGCCCAAAAAACCACACACAGACACACAGGGAAGCACCACATCCCAACCCCACACTGCGGCACGTTCATACCAACCTTCGTCTTCAGACAGACACACACACAAACACGCACATCCCAACCCCAAACTGCGGCACGTTTATACCAACCTTCGTCTTCAGACACACACACACACACACACACACACACACACACACAGGGGGAGGGACAAAAGAACAAGCTGTCAGTATGGACCACACCAACCCTCGCCACGGCAACACAGAGGGTCTGGGCAACAGATGTGACATGGCAAGTGAGTGAAAACTCTTCATCTGAAAGTGTAGTGTTGATTGATTACCTCTTTAAAGCCACGATTCTTGATGTTGAGCTTCTTCGCGTTGACAAAGTCAAAGAGCTTGCCGTACTCCTCTCTGTGGAACAAAGGCACAGTCGCAACACACAGAAAAGCAGACAAAAACAGTTACTCAAAACACGTCCAGGAATTTCAGTGTTTGCAAATATGCATTTAGTTTACAAGGAAACACTGGAGACATTGGACAACCAACACCACTAAATAAAAAAAACATGCATCCACAGCACTGCACAATGGGAGGAGTGTTTATGCAAAACAGACAGTTATGCATTAGACACACACTACAGCATATTCTAATACACACAATTTGAGATTTTATATTCAGCTCTGTCCTTGTGCCATCTGTGGTGGGGAGGCGTCTGACTTGCCTCTCTATGCTGCTGAAGGTGTACTGGGTGCCCTGCTTGGTCCGGATCTCAAATCAAGGAGCGCAATGGGTGGAAAGCACGGGCTGGGGTGACACAGGAGATCTCCTCAAAGCGCAGGTGCACGGGCGGCTTGTGCACGTAGATGAAGCCGCGCTCCAGAGGGTAGAGCAGCCCGGAGCTGGCCTTGTAGGAGCAGGTGATGCACTGGGAGCCACTGTGGCTGTGGGGGCAATGGGGCATGGCTAGAAAGAGATTGGTACTGACAAAGGCCAACAACAAGGGGAGAGAGAGAGAGAGAGAGAGAGAGAGAGAGAGAGAGAGAGAGAGAGAGAGAGAAAGAAAGAAAGAAAGAAAGAAAGAAAGAAAGAAAAAAAGAGTCTAGGTAAAAAACTGTTCTGTAAGTATGCATGTCGTGCCCTCACCCTTGGAAGTTTCCAGGCACAGTGATCTTCCTGTTGACCAGGGCTTTCATAACTCTGCTGACCACCTCGTACAGGGAGCCCGACATGTGCTTGGTGAGCTTCCCCTCAAAGCGCTTCTCTACCTCATCCCTACAGACATAGACAGAGACAGACAGACAGGGGAGGTTATTACTCCAAGGTCCCAGGCTGGACGTGGGTCTGGAGAGAGGTGGACTGTGGGACACTCACTCGCTCATGTTCAGCGTGAGGCTGATGTCTTCATCTTTGGAGAAGAGTAGGATGAGGAAATGGTAGCGAGTCTGACCCTGTTTTATGGGAGGATCCAAACTGATCTGGACGAGAAAATATACGGATGGAGAGATGGGGAGAGAGAGAGGGCGCAGTGGAGAGAAAAAGAGAGAGAGAGAGAGAGAGAGAGAGAGAGAGAGAGAGAGAGAGAGAGAGAGAGAGAGAGAGAGAGAGAGAGAGAGAGAGAGAGAGAGAGAGAGAGAGAGAGAGAGAGAGAGAGAGAGA
This sequence comes from Alosa alosa, assembly GCF_017589495.1. Classification (NCBI taxonomy): domain Eukaryota; kingdom Metazoa; phylum Chordata; class Actinopteri; order Clupeiformes; family Clupeidae; genus Alosa; species Alosa alosa. Next base: position 6,700,412 of record NC_063209.1, read on the forward strand.
GAGAGAGAGAGAGAGAGAGAGAGAGAGAGAGAGAGAGAGAGAGAGAGAGAGAGAGAGAGAGAGAGAGAGAGAGAGAGAGAGAGAGAGAGAGAGAGAGAGAGAGAGAGAGAGAGAGAGAGAGAGAGAGAGAGAGAGAGAGAGAGAGAGAGAGAGAGAGAGAGAGAGAGAGAGAGAGAGAGAGAGAGAGAGAGAGAGAGAGAGAGAGAGAGAGAGAGAGAGAGAGAGAGAGAGAGAGAGAGAGAGAGAGAGAGAGAGAGAGAGAGAGAGAGAGAGAGAGAGAGAGAGAGAGAGAGAGAGAGAGAGAGAGAGAGAGAGAGAGAGAGAGAGAGAGAGAGAGAGAGAGAGAGAGAGAGAGAGAGAGAGAGAGAGAGAGAGAGAGAGAGAGAGAGAGAGAGAGAGAGAGAGAGAGAGAGAGAGAGAGAGAGAGAGAGAGAGAGAGAGAGAGAGAGAGAGAGAGAGAGAGAGAGAGAGAGAGAGAGAGAGAGAGAGAGAGAGAGAGAGAGAGAGAGAGAGAGAGAGAGAGAGAGAGAGAGAGAGAGAGAGAGAGAGAGAGAGAGAGAGAGAGAGAGAGAGAGAGAGAGAGAGAGAGAGAGAGAGAGAGAGAGAGAGAGAGAGAGAGAGAGAGAGAGAGAGAGAGAGAGAGAGAGAGAGAGAGAGAGAGAGAGAGAGAGAGAGAGAGAGAGAGAGAGAGAGAGAGAGAGAGAGAGAGAGAGAGAGAGAGAGAGAGAGAGAGAGAGAGAGAGAGAGAGAGAGAGAGAGAGAGAGAGAGAGAGAGAGAGAGAGAGAGAGAGAGAGAGAGAGAGAGAGAGAGAGAGAGAGAGAGAGAGAGAGAGAGAGAGAGAGAGAGAGAGAGAGAGAGAGAGAGAGAGAGAGAGAGAGAGAGAGAGAGAGAGAGAGAGAGAGAGAGAGAGAGAGAGAGAGAGAGAGAGAGAGAGAGAGAGAGAGAGAGAGAGAGAGAGAGAGAGAGAGAGAGAGAGAGAGAGAGAGAGAGAGAGAGAGAGAGAGAGAGAGAGAGAGAGAGAGAGAGAGAGAGAGAGAGAGAGAGAGAGAGAGAGAGAGAGAGAGAGAGAGAGAGAGAGAGAGAGAGCCTGCAAGTGTGAAGTGGGACACAGTAATAACATGAGAGACAAGCAGAGATTAAAACAAGCCAATCTGCTTTCACCAAAAAATATGTGAAGGCATTTTGCTACCATTCTGCTAACATTTCGAGTGCCACTTCACAGCAGGTTCACAAGCAGAGGTAGTGTATTCAAAGCTTGAAAGGTCCAGCTATGTTATCAGGAATTTCAATTCAGGATTTCCTACCTCCTGGTAGCAAAAGCTGAGCAAATCCACACATATAATGACCTAACAGACCAGTCTGAGGGAATGTAGGCGCAGAACCTCAGCGCAGAACCTCAACACAGAAACACACACACACACACACACACACACCTCCACAGGATCGGCCCCCTCATCGGCCGTGCCTGGGGGTACGTAGAAGCGGACCTCCATCAGGGCCACCTCGGCGTCGTCGTTCTGGTGAAACTCCAGCGTCACCTCGTTCTTGCCTGTGGCACACTGGGACACGTTGGACAGCGGGATCTCAAAGGCAGGGCTTTCACTCACATCAAACGACAGCAGGGGTCCTGGGGACAAAGTGTGTGTGTGTGTGTGTGTGTGTGTGTGTGTGTGTGTGTGTGTGTGTGTGTGTGTGTGTAGGGGGACAAAGAAGTCAACAAATTGGCAAAGGATGCAGCACCCCTGCAGCCAAACTTGGGAGAAGGGGGGGAGGGTTCACTTGCTGCCAATAATGCGGTCGAGATGTTTTCAACAAATGAGACAGTATGCCAAACACCCACCCTTCTCAGCGCATTATGTCATAGGACACTTAAGTCTACTGAAAGATTTATCTGCACAACAGGCGCAAGCTGCTAAAAAGTGTTGTACGCATATGGTGCAAGTAGTCAGGGATTTTGGCCAGCTGTAGATGACCTTTGACCTTGGAGCGCTGCTTCCATTTCCACTAGAGACAGTATATTGAATGATGCAGGCTCTAGAGCCACATGTTATTGTCTCAATATTTTAATACACGGCACATTGTGGACTTTAACATCCCACAGTCCATCGTTGTATAATCTGACCAACCGAAGCACACAGTGATTGCTACTCAGTCCCAGGCCATATACATACGCTTGGCACTGTGCTCCTTCCTTGAACAGGATCCAAATGATCTTGTTTCAATTACAAGTCCACAAAGTCAGCGTGCGTTTTCATCGTGCTTTTGTAGCTTCACGTTCATGTGAACAGAATGTTTCATCAGCCAATTCTCATTAGCAAAACAATGAAGCGCTTTCTCTCACAAGCCTGCCGGAGGGGCTGAAGTTTCCCAACAGTTGACTGTTAAACCAAAGAGAATTCTCCTCATAACTCTTTTAAGGGTGTGCGGAAAAAAAAAAAAACTCAGGGGCGAGGGAGAGCGAGTGCGCGAGCGAAGAGTGGGGAAAACGATCCGAGAGACAAACAATGAAACCACCTCAATGCCCTGCACTGGGCCAAGTAGGCCACAGCCTCGGACCCAGTGTCGCTAATTGTGAGAAGAAGTGCTGTGGGTAATCTAAGCCAGATTTCTGCATGGATCATGCGCTATACTTGGCTCCAGACAACAGACTGGACAATCAATGTGTGCCATTGTTGCGGGTGAGGCTGATGCTGTTGGCATGAAGCGAGGGAGACATAAGCCATACTATTCTTGGCAAAGCTCAAGAACTCTTGACAATAACTACAGCAACAGGCAGATCTATTTTGTGTGATGCTGGCATGTATGTCTGTTTATCGGGGTGAGAGCAGAGAGGGGGCTGCAGGCACACACAAACACAGCCATCTGTAACAAATACCAATGTGTAGAGTCTATATCAAACACAGCCATCTGTAACAAATACCAATGTGTAGAGTCTATATCAAACACAACCATCTGTATTAAATACCAATGTGTAGAGTCTATATCAAAGTGTGTCTACAAGGAGTTTTTTTGTCCGTGTCTACCTGCGAATTTCGCTGTTCCCCAGTTCCATCCCTTCACACACATGTCCTTCTCGACCAGCTCCACTTTGTAGTTGGCCTTGAAGAATGTGGCGATCGAGTCCAAGTCCTGCAAAAGCAAAAGCCAAACGGAGGGTGAGGCGAGGGGAGGAATTCATGAGAACGCAAGAGGAAAAAAGGGGTCAAGGATGTAAACAAACTTAATCCCTCACTTCCCCCCCCCAATTTTACAGTCCTCTCAGCAAGATCCCAGGACACAATCACGCACACACGGACATGGATACACACACGGAGACACACACACTCTTCCTGATGAGCTGGGAGAGCTAATGAATCAGAGCTCTGTGATGGCTCCACTGCTGCGCCTCTCGGCCCTCTGGGATGTCGGAGGTGTGTGTAATCCAGCCGATCGCTCGCTCTGAGCGCGCTCAATCAGTCTGTTTATTTATCCAGGGCTGCCCATTACTGCGGCGCACAATGGCTTCCACATGTCAACGCCAGGTGTGTGTGTGTGTGTGTGCTTGTGTGAGAGCATGAGTTTATTTTGAGCTGTGAGAACATGGTGAGCTTCAGCTCGATGTGTGTGTGTGTGTGTGTGTGTGTGTGAGAGATGAGAGAGAGAGAGAGAGAGAGAGAGAGAGAGAGAGAGAGACTGGTAGAAGGAGAGGTCAAAAGATTTGAAAGGGAAAAGAGAAAGTTATTAGAAAACAAACAGTTTGTGTTTTGAGTTTCTCTCTGCTAAAACTGTACTGACTACAAATATTCTTTGGAAAAAAAAGTTAGTTTGGCTATGTAGATCTGATTGCTTGTACTCGTGTATGCATCTTGTTACGCCTGATTAGGACAAAAGGAAGGAGTATGACTGAGCTGCTTTTGATTGTGTGTGTGCGTCTGCAAAATGATCTAATTATGTATGATTGGAAATGCATGGTTGTAGTCAACTAGTGTGTACAAGCCTAAAATGATGCCAGAGTGTAGCTGGATCTCTCAATGAAACAGCATCTGTCTGTCTAAGAGCCTTCTCTCTCTCACAGACACACACACACACACACACACACACACACACACAATTAACCTCCTAACCTCCAGTCTAAACCCCAGTGGGGTATGATGACACTAACAGTTAAAGTTAGCCTGTGCACACGGTACCTTAATATAGCAAACACACATAACCTACATAAAGTGAGTTGATATCCTCAGCTTGTTACACAATGCACGTCTCAGATTGAACTACAATGACTGCTCACGCTAATAATAAACAGTGCTAGTATGACATCATAGGCAAACATGCACGTATGTGCGTGCCCGCACACACACATTTACAAGAGCCACTGATTAACCCCTAGAGGCAGGCATTCCTTCATTCCCTGTAACATATACCCTCTCCATCTAACAGACTGGCACTAACACACACACACACACACACACAAACATAATGTCTAGTTGAAACATACATGAATAAAATGCAGAACTGTGTAATTCAATTTTGTGACACAGCCAAATTCAAAACACACAAACACTTACAGAGTCTTTGAAACCATCATATTTGTAGACATGGCCAGTGCTGGTGGATAGTTTGATGCCATGACCCAGACAAACACGACGCCACTGGGCAAGAGACAGGTCAGTGACGGGGATTGTGTCAACCTTTCCCGTTTTAGTGCTCTTATAGACAATAGACTGTTTACTGAAACGCAGCCGCCCATCATTCTGCAAATAGAGAAGGAAAAAGAAAAATACAAGCTCAGGTAATATTATATATATATACACACACACACATACATACAACTACACACACATTAGCATATATCTTTGATAGCGTATGTATGATTATTTTTTTTACATACCAAATTACACTTGACATACATTTACAGGACCTTGCTTGGTTGCTAAACCAAGGACCTTGGTTTATGCAGACTAAATGTGGTGAATTGGGAGGTCTTTAAGATGTCAAAATGTCGTCTGAAGGATTTGCCATAAAATAACTCTAGTATATGCATATTTTAATTTAGACACTGAATTTTAATTACAGTGCAGTATTTAACTTATATGTCCCGATGTCAGAGGGGAAATAATGTGTGTGTGTGTGTGTGTGTGTGTGTGTAAGAGAGAGAGAGAGAGAGAGAGAGAGAGAGAGAGAGAGTGTACTGAGCAGTATTTGAGTTGGTGATAGGAGGTGGGGTGTACTGACCCAGGATCCCTTCATCTCCTGGTAGATGTCGTTGAACTCCAAAGTGTCTCCCATTTCAGCCTGAGGATGTAATGGCCATACAAGAACACCGAGTCATACTCGCTTAACACACGCTCATTCACACATATGTAAGTAGTCGCGTGCACAGTACACCCAATTACCTTGCCTTTAACTATCCCTTGTTTATTTAGATCCTAAGTTAAACAAATACTGTAATCATGAGAAACAGCATTGCTTCAATTGTCAACCAGCTAGCTGATGTTACCCAGCTAACGTTAAGTAAAGTTAGAAAATGGATCGAGCAGCGCTGTTCTCCATCACTGACTAATAGGGAACAATAAGATGGCTTTGAATCGGATGATATAAATGCAAGCGATCGCTTAGTTATACCACACAAGTGAAAAATTATGGGCAACTAAGTTGCAAGCATTAACGACCATGAAATATAGACATTCAGGATAGTTTTTAGAAGTACCTTACAGTCAGCAGACGTGAGAAAAACCTGTGTTTCCCGCGTGATGCGTCCGGTCTCTATGTTGTCTGACCCCGGAAATTCTTCTACTTGGTATTTTTCGCTTCCGAGTCCTGTATGGTCCTTAGTGGCTGTCTATGCTCAGAGGTTCGTGTTTTTTGCATTATGACAGGGGCTGTTTTGGTCTATGACCTGTATCTTATTTCATGAGTTTAGATAAGAGCGGAAGCATTTTAGACGTTGTCGGATTTAAATATTGAGATTATGTAAACTGTAGCAGTTTTTAGCCTACTTTTGATTTTAGCCTACTTTTGCTATTACAAAATCTATGATAAAATTGAGGCAAAAGCAAACACATCGGTTGTTTAGTGATAAACAGAAGAAATAAAATAAATTCAGCAAGGAAGTGTGGATCCTTTTCATTTGTTGTGCTATTAGAACTTTTTATATTTTATTGTGACCAAGGCGTTGTGCGTGTCCTAAAATCTACCGGTAGAGGGAACTATAGAGCCGGAATTGCGGCTCTGGGAATTGCTGTCAACAAAACATTGTGATTAATAGTCTACCAGATGGCGACAAAGTTCTAACCATAGACATGAGGTCCTTCTTAGATATCTGTGGTTTCACCACAGAACCACCTTAAAGTAGTACTTTTAGAATACACCTTTGGCCCTTCTGGGCTGAGTTGTCCTTGGGTCCCTGATCTCAATAGTCTGGGCATTGATGGAGTAAATGGCTATACTTGACATTTAGATTAGGGTAGTGGTGGGTCAAGCTATAGAAATATTGGTTCACACTGATATGGATGCACACATTATAAGGTGTGTGAGAGAGCGCGAGCGTGCGTGCGTGCGTGCGTCTGTATTAAATCCTCCCTGCGGTTCGTGGTTTAAAAGTCTCGTGGCTCTGCTCAATCAAGTTTCTTCACTTTTTAGACAATGCGTCAACACTGAATCACCAGGAGAGAGACAGACATAGAGAGGGCGAGAGAGAAAAAGAGAAACAGAGAGAGAGAGGGAGAGAAAGAGAGAGAGAGAGAAGGGGTGGGAGGACAGCACTCACACTATAAAGACTGTGCCGTCAGTCATTCAGTCAGTCAGACCACACGCCAGTCAACTCTGTGGACCATCAACGTCAACGAGCTGTGAGGAGAGACCTTCAGTCCTCGCAGGGTAACGACACACCAGAGGCCAGTAATATGCCAAATATGATCAAATGATGACTGAACTCAGATATCCAAGCTGAAGTCCACCTTGTTAAAGGCTGTGGTCCACCTCTCCAGTTGCGTGGTGTCTCGATAGAAAGTTCATCGTCAGCAGAGTCACTCGCGATACTTTTGGAAAAGTTATCAACAAGTGAAGAGAAAACAATTTTCCTCTTTATCGCCACTTATCTAAACCCTACTCGTGGATCGAAACTTAAAATGTCCAGAGGAAAAGGTAAGTGGGTCTTATGTGTTTAATTAAGCTGTTGAAACAATGATCCAAAATCCGATTTTAAGTAAAACATCTCACGCATTAGGCCTTATTTTGTAGCCTATTATTATTATTATTATTATTATTATTATTATTATTATTATTATTATATAGGTAGCCTATAGGTATGTGTAGCCAATCCTACATCCTGAATTAATGAAAATTAACACTGATTAAATGGAAATACCCTAAATTTGTCAGTAGGCGTATCTTTCATCGTTATTCTAAATATGGGGACTGTGCTTGTGATTGCTTCTGATTATTCTATCTCAGTTGATCATGGTGTTATCCGTTCTTCTTTGCAATATCAGCATGCATGAGAAATATACCCTAAGGCTACTATTTAATACAAATAGTCTTCTTCGTAAAACAGCAGGCTTACCATCAGAAATCGCATGCATTCCACGCCACAGATAAATCGAAGTATATAAAAAAAAGAAATAATAATAAATAAAAATGTTAAAAAAGCAATTTATAATGCAGCTGTAGAAATTAGCTGACTAAACGTTGAAAACGATTTTTTTTATTAAGATTAGGCTAATTAAACCACATACCCATAAACATCAATGTTCAAGGAATAAAAAAAACTATTTGTGTGACAGATTTGGTACAACATTAAATGTAGGCTACGTAGCTAGTTCCCAGCTGTAGCCTAATGCATTTAAACGAACATTTGCAGCCGGCGTGTCCCAACACATCGAAGCACAAAGAACAAATTATGTCATGTATCAAATCATAAATACGAGAGAGATATATCAAGTTTACATGACCATTTAAATTATTTGCACTAGTTGCATTACATAGGCCTAGATAGATATCAAATTATAATATCAAGTTTCCTAAAAACATAAACTGACATTAACCTGAACTTGTGTTCTAATCTCGATCAGGCTTGTTTTTGTCCAGTTACGTTCCCAGATCTCCCCCAGCACCCCTAGGCTATATTGAGCAAACATGAGTTATAAAGACTGTACAAATAAATCTTATTTTTTTACTTATACTGAGTAAAATATTGAAGTGCAATCAAATTGAAATATATATTTATATATAAATATATATTAAGAGTTATGATGCAGCATCCCTCATTTAGGAAAAAAATCTAAATGACCATAATCTGTATTTGAATCATAACAGAGATTTGCTGATGCCCTATAATTTAGAGTGTTAATATTTTTAAGATATTGTGGTGGTTGGAGTGCATATGCACTATAGTTCACCACTGCGGTGAGCATATGCCTAGTTAAGAATGGTATAAGGTTCAGAGGTGAGAGGTCAGTGCATGTTCCTGTCTCGTTAACTGACACTGATATGTGAAAGTACATGATTCATGTTAGTCAGGGTCTGAATGAGCACACAGACAATTCAGATTCACACACACAGACACAGACACACACACACACACACACACACACACACACACACACACACACACACACACACACACACACACCACCTGTCCTCTGTCTGTGAAAATGCTGAAGATGGTGTGACGAAATAATGCGATTTACACTAAAGCAAAGCAGTGCTGCAGTCTGTCACGCTTAAACACACACACACACACACACACACACACACACACACACACACACACACACATACAAACACATAACACACACACACACACACGTACGCACACACATACAAACATACAAACACACAACACACACACACACACACACACACACACACACACACTCATACATACATTTTTCATGCCATGTCCCTCTCATACACATTCATACAGACAATACATAGGCATAAACAAAAGCATATACGCAAACAAGCATGTTCCATCCAATGTCAGGAAGGATACAATTAAGGTGCCAGCCTGTGAGTCTGGGTCTGCATTTGCATTTGTTTCCACTGAAAGGAGAGGGAGGAAAATCAGATGAGGGGCGCACTGAACCAGATGAACCGATAGCGGCCATGACATGAGTTCAAACCAAATGCAAAAAAGGACGAGAGAGTTTGAGAGACACTGAGCGTGCAGGAGTGCAGAGGGGGAAGCCATGGAGGCTTAGAGAGTCCAAGGAAACAGATGGAGTGATAGAGATGGAGAAACGGAGTGATAGAGATGGAGAAACGGAGGGATGAGAAAAGGGAGAAGGTTAATGCAGCCCAGATTGTGTCTAAGAGAGGGAGATGAAAGACAGAAAGACAGATGAAGGAGTTAGAGAAAGAGAAAGACTGACATAGAGAGCTGAGGGGAGCAGAGAGAGAGTTAAAGACAGAAAGAAAGGAAGAGAAAACAGAGGAAAGAGAGAAAAGGAAGGCGGTGGGAGAGAACAGGGAGAGAGGAGGAAAGAGAGAGAGAGGGAGGGGAAAGACAGAGAGAGAAACAGAGAGAGACAGAGAGAGAGGGAATGATATAAAATGAGTTGGTCACGGTTTGAACAGTTACACATGCTGTTTACATTTTTCCCAAATTAACATGGCCCCTTGCTTCAGCCCCCCTCCCTCCATTACTGTCTCCCACTCTCTTTCCTTTCTTTCTCTCAGCCGCTCATCCCCCTCCACTCCCTATCCCCCATATTGGATGAATTGAGCTTTGCTTTGTTTTTTTAACTATATTTATTTTTTAAGAGTCCGCCAGGGGGGTAGAGGACTTCAAATTAAAAGCTGGAGTCAGATAGATGAAAAAAAAATAGAGGAGGAAAGAGGGGGAGGGGGAGGATGAGAGGGGGGATTATTAAAATAAAGAGGAATAATTACAGGGTGAAGGAGGAATGTATAGCTGAGAGAAAGACATATAACAAAAGCCTGGAGATGAGTATGAGGGGGAAATGTGCTGGTTCAAGTCTGCTGCTGGCTTCAGTGGAGGCAGCAGGAGGGATACACAGAAGAGGTAAGAGAGAGAGAGAGAGAGAGAGAGAGAGAGAGAGAGAACATAAGACGGAAAGGTTTAGGGGGGTTAGACGTTTAGCTTATAAAAGTGACTTTTATTGTCTTTTGACTTTTTTTGTTGTGATGTTCTTTGGCAGACATGCATCAATTTTAGTGTGGGCTCTGTGTGTGTGTATTTGGGAGTCTGGCAGAAGTGCATGTGTTTCAAGCCAAATAAGATCAATTTGAATTTCAACCCAAACTCCACAGGGACAGAGAGGGAGGTTTGTGTGTATGAGTATACCTTTGTGTGTATGTGTGTATGTGTGTGTGTGTGAGAGAGAGAGAGAGAGAGAGAGAGAGAGAGAGTGTGTGTGTGTGTGTGTGTGTGTGTGCACTGAGTTAGAAGTGGAATGCACATTTGATTGAGTGCAGACTGCACATAAATCTCCACTTTAACTGTACACAGACACACAACATCGACCCTGACCCCAACTCTCCCTTCTCAACACACATACACTCTCTCTGTAACACACACACACACACACACACACAGAAATAGAGAAAATGTGTGTGTGTGTGTATTTATTTGAGAGTGATAGAGAGAGAGACTTGAACACACACTCTTACCAAATCTGTAGTTGACATAATGATATAATATCACATCAACTATTCTGTCTTTCTCTCTGTCTTTGTGTCTTTCTGTGAGTGTATGACAGAGTATATGGGACACACAGCTAGAGAGAGAGAGAGAGAGAGAGAGAGAGTGTGTGTGTGTGTGTGTGTGTGTGTGTCTGTGTCTGTGTGTTTGTATGCATGCGAGTAGGTGCGCAAGTGTGTTTGTACTTTGGATCTCTCCCACAGCTGGCAGCAATGAGAGGATGTCAAATCCCCCAGTCAATCAAAGCAGTGCTGTTTGTGTGCATGTGTGTGTGTGTGTGTCTCTCTCTCTCTGTCTGTGTGTGTGCGCGCATGTGTGCTTGTGAGTCTATGATGTCTGATGATCAGGATTTAGATCTGCCACTGTAAAGCCTTTTTTATGGTGATGGAGTCTGTAGTTGTTATTTCTCCTGTCAGACAAACTTATGCGCTAGCACGCACCCACATACAGACCCACTCAATGTGTGGCAGATGTTGTGGAACTTTTTAGGTTGTGATTGTGATATGCACCTGAGGTATTTGGGTGTGTACACCAGTCTAAGAAGTGTGTGTGTGTGTGTGTGTGTGTGTGTGTGTGTGTGTGTTGAGAGTATGTCTGTGTGTGTTTGGATGTGGGATTGATGTGAATGTGTATGTGCGTGTGTGATGCACTTGTTCCTTAATCTGTTTATGCATCTTCAGAGTTGTACTTTTGCCTGCGGATAATATGTGACAGAAAAGGGAGAAAAAACAGCTGATGAGAAGAGAAAAGCAACGCGGTGCAGGCTAATCGAGGTTAATAAGCTGCTGTTATTTTGGCCCGGAGCGAAAAAGGGATGAACCACTTCAAAGAGCCGCAGCAAAAAAAAGATGGGTGGGGGAGAGAAGCAACCTGAACAGCTGAAAAGAAGGTTGGAGAGGTGGGAACGGGACGAGCTGATGGGGTGGGGGGGGGGTAAGAACATAAGAGAGACACATTGAAAGAAGGGAGAGAGAAATAAGGGAGAGAGAGAGAAGGCAAAAAGAGGAGTGTGAGAACACATAGAGAGCTTATTAACTGGGAAGATCTGAGCTGGCTGAGGAGAGAGAGGGAGAGAGAGGGGGGGACAAAGTGAAACAATGGGCAAGTAGTCAGAGGCAAGGCAGAGGGAGTGAACATATTTCATAGCTGTTAAAAGACAGAGCGCTTCAAACAGGTAATTACATATCTGAGCCATGTCCTGCAAACAACATGACAGAGAGAGAGAGAGAGGGAGGGAGAGAGAGAGAGATGGAGGGATCCCCTGGGGGCATTCTTTCACTCATCCCTCTCTCTCTCTTTCTCTCTTTTCTCTCACTTCTCTCCTTCACTATGTCTGTGCTCTCTTCTTGCCTTTCTAGCTTTTAACACATTTGCCCTTTCTACCTAAAACACATTTAATTACCCCCCCCCAACACACACACACACACACACACACACACACACACACACACACACACACATACACACATACACACACACAGAAAGAAAGCCCACCTCACCTACTCATCTGCTCCAGCACACACACACACACACACACACACACACACACACACACACACACACACACAAACTCACACACACGCTGAGGGGAAGATGAGGGCTGTCTGACACAGTCTTCACAGAGGAGAAGAGCTAAGAGGAGCTTAAGGATGATTTGGCTATTTTTCTCAGTGAGACACCAGAGTGCACAGGCTTAAAAGGGTCCAAAGATTATCCACCCCCCTCTCACACACACACACACACACACACACACACACACACACACACACCACCCACACATCCCAGGACACACATTAGCACAGAGAGAGACCAGCAAGGAAGAGGAAGGGGGGCTGTGAAGATACAAAAGCTATGAAAAGACAGGCGTACACATATACTTACCACACACACACACACACACACACAGACACACACACACACACACACACACACACACACACACACACACACACAGACACACAGACTATCACACTCAAGTACACCACACACAAACGCACTCAGTTCAGCCACACCATCACATGTGCACAGCAACCAACAAACAAATTAAACACTGCATGCAAGCGTGTGCTCAGAAGAGCACATAAAGCGCCATAATCGTGCTGTTCTACGGAAGAGCCCATAAAGAACCATAATCCTGCTATTATACAGAAAGACAAATTGAAACACTCATTGTGTGTTTCCGAGACAAGAGACCACCTACAAACAAACACACACACCATGTACACACACACACACACACACACACACACACACACAGGCACACACACACACACATGCACACATCTTGACACAGCTTGCAACTGTTTCTCCTCAAAGGATCCAAGTTAGAACTTTTGTTTGCACAGCAAATGAAGGTCTGTGTGTGTGTGTGTGTGTGTGTGTGTGTGTGTGTGTGTGTGTGTGTGTGTGTGTGTGTGTGTGTGTTTGTGTGTTTGTGTGTGCATATGTGTTGATCTTTGCATGTGTATGTGTTGAAATGTGTGTGCAAGCCTGTTCATTTCTCTAAGCTCTTGTATATGTATGTAAGCGTATTCATTGAAAGCATCTGAGAGGGAGTGTGACTGAGTGAGTGTGTGACCTGAGCACTCTCTCAGTGTGTGTATGTGTGTATGTGTGCGTGTGTGCAGATGTGCGCGTGTGTGTGCATATAGTATTGTGTGTGTGTGTGTGTGTGTGTGTGTGTGTGTATGTGTGTATGTGTGCATATGTGCTTGTGTGTGTGCATATAGTATTGTGTGTGTGTGTGTGTGTATGTGTGCGTTTGTGTGCGTTTCTGTGTGTGCGTCCGTGTGTGTGCATATGTGTGCGTGTGTGCATAAATACAGTATTGTGTGTGTATGTGTGTGTGTGCGTGCGTGCGTGTGTTTGTGTTTGTGTGTGCATGTATGGATACTGTATTATGTCCTTATGAGGGAGTGTGTGCATGTGGCCGTGCCTCAGCGTGTGGTAGTGGTAGTGGGGTGTAGACTCACGCTCAGGCATCACACATCTGATGGACAGCACTGCTTTCCCCACCACTTTTCCCTCAAAAACTGCCCCAGCACCCCAGAAAGAAAAAGCCTCCCAGCCAAACAAGCATGCATCTGCCACCACCAGCGGTTTGGAGCCGCCTGCAGTAAATCAAATAAATCAGCGGCTTTTCACTCATTCATTTAACAAAAGGAAAACAAAGGAGTCAACAACTTTCACCAGGACCATTGAGAAAATCCTCTCCACAGGAAATCTGTTCCCTCAGTGCTTACACAAAGTGGTACTGAAGACAGCCACAGATAAATGTTTTCGCTAGAGGCTACGTTAGGGAGACACAGGGGTGGCCATTTTGGTTTTGTGTAGCCTGCTTCGGTGTGCAATTGAAATGCTTTGTGTTTGTGTTTGAGTTGACGGGAGTGCAAAAGGATGATTTTTTTTCGTTTGTCCTAATACCTTCCCCTTTGCCTGCCTGGTTTGATCCCTAATGTCCTAATTCTAATACTTTGCCTTTGTCCTGGTCTTACAGCCGTTTGTTGTGCTCAGCTGACCCTGCTGTTGGCCGCTGTGGTGGGCTGCGTGCAGGTGCCAGACCTCTCTTTGACTCTGACCAGTGAGAGGACCACAATCGAAAGGACGTATGAACTGACCAAGTACTTGGAGCATCAGCTGAAGGATATCAAAGACACCTATGTAAGCCTGTGTTTTTGTTTGTGTGTTTTGAAAGTTGGGGATTTGCCAGTTTTTGGCGTCATGTAGTTGTGCATGTAATTGTGTGTCTCTTTTTGCATGTTTGCTTTGTGAATGTGTGAGCCTGTGTGCTGGTATGGCGGCTTTGTCTCACTCATCTCCCTCTTTTCGTTTAGTTTATACAATTTCTGTTTTTATATAAAGGCAACCACAATATAGAAGTATTAAATCAAGATATACAACTAAGATATTAATATCTCTCTCTCTCTCTCTCTCTCTCTCTCTCTCTCTCTCTCTCTCTCTCTCTCTCTCTCTCTCTCTCTCCCTCTCTCCCTCCATCAGCTCTCCTACCTGGGGCCTCCCTTCAGTGACCCGGATTTCTCGCCGCCAAGGCCCAATAGCTCGTCGCTGTCGGTGCCCAGCGCGGCCACGCGTGTGGAGCTGTGGCGCGGCCTGGAGAACGGCGCACGGCTGGCGCAGAACCAGCGGGCGTACCGCGTGCTGCTGTGTGCCATGCGCGAGCTGGCGCGCTCCACGCTGTGCCCGTACCTGCAGAGCTCGCTGCTGCACTTCTGCTCCGGCCTCAACGGCCTGCTGGGCTCCATCACGGGCCTCA